>NC_135504.1:95377074-95582074 GCF_052857255.1 Amblyomma americanum | reverse complement strand
CTCGCCCGTATTGCCCTCGTGTGGATTACTTTCCCGCTCAAAAAGGTTTTGTTCGGAATTTCTGGGCACGAATATGTAAAAAAATACATAGAAGTGTATTCGGCCAGTGCTTTGTGCTGCGCTGAAAAGTAGGGGCGAGCAGAAAGGCGGGACAACAATAAAGTATTGCGCACTGGGCTTTGAAGATCCAGACATTAGGTGTAACGTGGTTAAGAGAGTGCCCAGTAGACAGCAGAAAGTTACGCAGCCGGGAAGCTCAGACGCGTAAGCGGTGAACTTAGAGCAAACTTCATCTTGAAAGCATCCTCCATCTAGATCTTTCAATGTTAACACACTGCTGCCACTTTTTGCGCGCCCACTTTGGTGTCATGCAACCACAAACGGCGTGCGAGAGCTGCTGCTGGTGCTTTCGCCTCCCCGTCATCCTGATGATGGCTGTGGCTACTCGTCAGCCATCGCACACTGCGAGGAGCTGCTGCTAGCAGCACTGAAGAGCGCGCGGTGCTATCCAGCTCTGACGTCACGCCGACCACATTGCTAAACAGAGATGCCTAGCAGCGCCGCCCTGTGTTCGCCGCACGAGCCAGCTATTGCAGCAGCGGCGCCAGCGGTGTGAAGTGAATACATGGTTGCGTGCGGCTTCGCTACAGGCGTTCCCTTATAACAGGTTCGCAACAACCGCGTTCACACGTACACCTCCTGTCCATCTGCTCATTGTCGCATGCCATAAAAGTACGATTACAGACAAGTAATTCATGAAGTTACATTTATCTGGTATGCCAATAGAAAATTCATAAAAAAGGTGCATGCGCAGTCTTTAATGGCGCTGTGCTCGATAATTGGGCCAAGTTTTTATTGTAGTAGATCGGTGCGAGCTGTCATGAAAGTGCAGTCAGTAACATGTGCCAATACCCTGCTGCGCTGCCAGTGCCTATCGAAAACTTGTGGTCAACCTCTGGTCTTCAGATCCTTCCTGTGAAAGCTTTTCCTGCAAACAAATGCGATCACATTACTAGTTTACCCTCACGGAGCACTGCAGACAAATTTCAGTTGATCTGTCATAGTACATCGCCGCGTTCAAATGAAAACACATTGCGTTCAATGTAAACAAGCCCTTTGTAAAAAAAAAGATCCCGAAAATGAAATATATCTATGAGCTCCAGCAGCCCGTTTTTAGGTAAACTGAACTGCGTCGCTAGTTTTTGTTCTCTGCTACCGGAGGCTACGCTAGAGTGATATGCGCTTCTAAACGGCGATCACATCCATTTTGGTCGTACAATGTGGCATTAATAAAAAGTATAATGGTGGAATGCAATGCGAGGCTATAGCAATTCCTAGAAATAACTGCCATGAAAACACTTTGCACTCGTCGGGCATGAGGAGACCAAGAAGGGGTTTCTAGTAAGGCATTTAAAAAATGACCACTCATAGTTTGCTCAATAGGCACCAGATTCCACGAGACGCGCATAGTGAGCAGTCAAACATCAAGATATCCTCAACGTGCATTGTAAGGTCTCAGAATGCACGCGACTAGGTTTTTGTGTGTACCTTGAGTCACACAGAAATGCCTAAAGATTGTTGAAAGTTTTGTAGAATACTAATTTTGACGTGACTCCGAAATTCTTGAGAGTGAGTGACCCCATGGAGCAGTTTAAAAAGAAATGTTGGATCTGCTTCTGTTGTGCGACTATATTGGGAGGATTCCAATGCAGATAAGCTTGTTAGACGGGAGGTAGAGAGGTTGATGTTTGTCTTTCTGGAATAACGATGATTAGTTATGGCGCGCAACATAGATTGAACTTTTTTCAATGAACTCTTGGTTATACTGGCAGGTGATCTCTCTAGTGACGGACGCATGTTGTTTTAGTTGTCGCCATAAGCAGGAATAAAATTGCATAAATATCTGTATGCTTCTAAATGCTCTGAGTAAACGACTGACCGCACTGAGCATTCTCATGCCATTCCTGGTGACGCGGCTCACGTGTGAACAGAAGCCAAGTGAAGAGTCAAAAGCAATGGTCGGGACTTTAACCTCGCGAGAAAGCAAGTCACCAAACATCCAATATGGAACATTTTTTGGAATTACATCTGACAGCGAAAGCAAATGTCTTCTTGCAGTAATGGTCAGTCATATAAGTAATAAATTCTGTAAACATCTCATTGTCTTTTGAATCCAGTGCAGCGGGCGGTTCTGCTTACTCGAGGTAGCTGGCTGGGCGTCTGCGCCCGCGTGTGCAGCCGATGTCTGGAATATCAGTGCTGTTCACCAATATACGCGGTGTTGTTCGCAATCGCAATGACATTTCCTGTGCCGCCGTTACCACATCGGCCGACATTATTGTCTCAACTGAGACATGGCTGAATGATTCCGCAAGAAGCACCAAAATCATCGCTACCCAAAAGCTATACTCTATATTTCGCTGTGATCGAGGAGTGTTCTGGTCACCGTCTTCTGCTGTGTTCTGGTCACCGCATAGGATCATCTTCGCATTTATATTCCTAACACACTGGAGTTTTTTATGTGTGGAGATCACGACTAAATATCAAATATTTTTTTTTGTTCCTGCTACCGCTCGCCCTCAACTCAAATTTGCTTTTCCAGAGAACTTCACGGCACAGACATCTGTTCAGAGCAATAAGGAAAGTGCTTTGATGTTGTCTGTTCAAAGCACTTTGGAAAGGACTGGTAATACCAATATAGGTCTGTAGTTACTGACTGCTTGTTCATTGCCACCTTTAAAAATCGAACAAACGCGCCCTATTTTTCAGTATTATAGAAAAACTCCAACTTGAAACATTGTGTTCATTGTATGGGATAGAATTGGGTATATTGCATCTCAGAAATATTTATAGCTACAGGTTTTAAGTCAAAACCAGCAGAAACTTTGTTGTTTATTTTGCTCACCATTCGTTCTACTTCATGTGGAGTAACGGGGACCAAATGTACAGATTTTGCAACATAGGGGTCTTGTAGCAGAAATTCATCCGTGTGAACTACATTCGTACTAATGATCTCACAACTATTCAGAAAATAATAATTCAGTGCTGACACGGCGTCCTTCCAGTTTACTAAAACTAATCGTGTTATAATGTTTACAATTGGATTGTATTTCCACGATTGATGTTTTTAACCTCGGCCCGAATTTTTCTGAACCGTTTCTTATTCTGTATTTCTGGATTTACACGGGTTGAACGTCCCAAAGCAACTCAGGCTATGAAGGACGCCGTAGTGAAAGGCTCCGGAAATTTCAACCACCTAGGGTTTTTTAACGTGCACTGCCATCGCACATTGCACGGGCCTCTAGAATTTCGCCTTGATGGAAATTCGTCCGCCGCGGCTGGAATCGAACCCGCGTCTTTCGGGTCGGCAGCCGGGCGCCATAACCACTGAGCCGCCGCGGTGGCTTGGAACTTGGAGTGGCTCGGAACTTGGCTTGGAATACTTGGAGCCTGGAGCTAACGCAGATTACGCAAGTAATCTGTAATTCGCTGATTAAATCGCTTTGCTAAGTCACTTAAGTTATGAATTGCAAATCATGCTCAATGATTTAGACGAGCGAGGAGGATGGTAGGTGTAAAAATTAAAACGCAGAAAACCAAAGTAATCTTCAGCCAAAAAATTTAACATAAAAAGTATAATTGATCCAACCTGAAAAAACTAAGAAAGACACAGCCAAAATTAAACATGAGAACAATGCCACAAAAAACTATAAAGATGCCGAAGCGTACCTTCTGTATACGTGAAACACTGATGCTATAACCAGGATACAACTTTAACCTTTGGCAACTTGGCGATGGAAGCTGGACCATTTTACCAGTGACCCAGACGCAGCCTGTTCAATGCTATCGCATTTCGTCCGCATAAATCCAATTTACTGCCGGCCGCCGCGTCAGATGAGTGGTTATGGTGCTCGGCTGCTGACTCAAAAGACGCGGGTTCGATCCCGAGCGTGGCGGTCAAATCTCAATGGAGATTCCCGCACAGCACATTCCCGTGTGCTGTGCGATGTCAGTGCACGTTAAAGAACCCAAGGCAGTCGCAATTTCCGGAGCCTTTTACTACGGCGTCCCTCATAGCCTTAGTCGCTTTGGGACGTTGAACCCCATAAAACAACACCGACAATTTATTGCTACTCAATTCTTTTCAACTTCCTTTTTACACCGAAGAACGCACCAATTTATTCATAGCGCAAAGTTTGCTATGCATCGCTTTTACCATTTCTTTTTTAAGTTTTTTTATTAACGTGTTTCTTCTGTCTGCAGCTGCAGCTAGATAGCTTTATGCTGTACTTTTACTGCTAATGAACCGCGACTGAATCAGAGCAGTGCGTATGGTTGCAGTAAAAATGTTTTGTTTATTTCTTCTCCACGAAGCACAGTGCCTCTGAGTGCTTTCAGGAAAGAGAGGCACTCTATTGTCGTTGACCAGATATATGCTTGATTTATACTGACGATTTCGTAGAGACGAAGTTGGTGGCAGCGTCTGGTTTCACTGGACGGCCCCTGGACTGATTAGCGGCTACTCGAAGGCATGAACTGTGTGCATGATCGGCAAGAAGACCAGAGTCACTGTGCTGTTATGGCGACAAAAGACAGTACGTTTCGATCCCCTGCTACTCAAGGCAAATTAATGTACGTAAATCGTATGGCCCTTTTGACATCCCTGCGGCAGTGTAATCATGGATTTCCATTCACCTAAATTGACGTTATGGTTTTTTGCTCACACTAATACACGTCGGCTCAGGATTGTGTATAAGACCCTTGAAATCATTCTCAGGTCTGCTGAACGGGATCAGCCTCCAAGCGAGTCGGATGCGATCTGCCAGGCTGGAGGAATCCGACACCTTTGCCGCCTTCAGTGAATTGTGAAACGGTACTGCTCGCTGTACGGCGGTTAATACGGACGAATCTGACAGAAGCTGCGTCAAACCTTACACTTACGTCAGATTTTAAAATGAACCACAATTTCGCGGCCCTTTCAAGCTCTACGAATACACTAAGTTGTCATACAACTGTCAAGCATGACTTTTATCCCACAGTTCTTTTGTAAACAGCTTATTTACGAAAACCAGGTGGTACGTGCTCCCAGGCTCTCTTTTGTTTTTCATTTTCCTAGCACCCAAGAAGTTACGGAAATTTCAACATACTTAACTACCCTTCTGAAATGTAGAACAAACCAGTAACTTCATGACCAGTAGCAGGATTTGTAGGCATGACCCGTTATCTGTAACTCTCGGTACCGCATCATATGTAGGCTACCGGCCTTTACTTGAAGTAGGCACGGTTGCTTGGCATCCAGCACCACCCAGGCTTCAAAGCATTGTAGCACCGCGAGGTATAGCAGGATCTTACAGCTATGGCTGTTTTTAGAGGGTGTTTTACTTAGTTGCACTGCGAGTACGGACAATACGGTTACACGTGGCTGTTTCTACTGATGCGCCGTGCTAGCAGGCATTTATGTGCGCTCGTGGTACCGTAGCATATTTACCATACGAGAGTCTCTGCTGATGGCGAAAAACTCTTTACGCTGTCCTAGGGCACTAAGGCCCGTAATCAAAAGAGTGCCAGCAGGGTGCAGCTGTTGCGCTGTTGGTTCAAGACGCAATGTTAAGGGTCGTGAACCCGTCAAGCACATGGTTGGGGGCTTCTGCCTGCAGAACACGACAGTGAGAGCAATAGGCGGCGGGTGCACACAACGAAGATGTTAAGTGAAGGGAACAGCGCAAAAGTCAGGAACGTATCACGAATACACAGGCACTGAACCAGCAACAGAGGTTAAATATCAAGTGAATCAGGAGAGAACTTAATGGAGGCAGTAATTACTTACTGACCTCTGTACCATGTGAGAGATATCTAAACTGGTAAAGTGGGTACAAGGAGCAAAATACCTGTTTTTCCAGTCGGTATGAATTTTCTTATAAATCTCAGGCCCATCCAGATAATTTTCACCAAGTAGGAAACTCATGATATATTTTGCAAAGAGCGATATTTATCAAGTAGTAGCACTAACGATAATGTTTCAACCAAAGCACTAGAAACCATTCTGTCATGAAGTCAAAATTCCTTGAAGTTAGTGAAAGTTTCGCAATTTCGCCTGCACGAGCAAGAATTCTCCTAGTGGTTCAAGTACTGTACTTCACTTCCTTTAAAACACATTTGGCCGACTCGTATGCTTTATGCAGCAGGTCTCGCAGCAGAAGCGCCATTCCCGTGCACTCTTATTCTGCGAAAAAAGCATATCTTGGTTCTATAATGGGTAGAAACTGCGGTAGGTTCATGCTTGCTGGGAGAAGTTTGTGCTCAAAGAAAATTAGTTGCGAAAGGTTTTTTCTTCTAGAAGAATTTGTACTAGAATGGCTTCCACCAACGGAGTGGTTAGTGTGTCACATTTACAACACGGGCAAGATAGAAAGTCAGGTAGGTATCTTCAATTCCTTTCTCATCGCCAACACATTTCTTGCTCTGTACTCTCCGGAGACCTGTGCGGAACCAGTCACCATATTGGGTGCAAGCAAATTGCATTCGTGGCATTCATTCTCCGGTAACCCGCAACCGAGTTCGCGATGAAATCTCGCATGGTGTATGCCTGTGTCGTCGCCAATGTAACGACTCATGCTTAAAATCGGCAGTGTTAGCAGCCCCACCACCGCGATTCGCGCGGTGGAGATCGTATCCAGCAGTATATGGTCCTCGTCGCAAAAGGCGCCCCGTCGGCGCCAGAGTGACGTTCACACGTTGCTTATAAGATTGAGACCTCAGTGGCTGTCAAAACGGATGTCAACACGCCGAGGAATGGCCAACACAACAATCTTATAACGAAAAACCAGGCTGGCAGGTATTTTTCTATTGTCTTCATTGTTTTGGCATTTCCCTAACTTCTCTTCAGTTTCAATGCAATATAGATGGCAGCCGCACCTGAGAGCAACTCTTGTTCCGCGCTTTTCTATTTCACAGAAATAGATTCCTGAACACAGTTCTAAAACAACAATTAAAGCTGTAATTGTCTGATATGAGCAAAACCTTACAACTGCACTGCAACTTGCATGATGGAGAACCCGCGGAAGATTATGCACCTTTACACGTGCATTGATTGTTTGAAACTTGGCGGTCGATGTGCGTCAGTAAAAAAATCTTGTTGTCAACGAGGCAACACGAGCCGCATAAAGCGAAAATAAAACGATCAACTGAAAAGATTACCGTAAAATCCACAACAGGAGGTGGCGAGTAAAGACGCAAGGATAGCGACGGTTTTTCGTAACGCTTTCTATTAGGATTCCTGGTTGCATCCTCAAACAATTGAGTTAATACAAAGAGAAAAAAAAACGGCAAGGAAAATTGTGCAAGAAAACGACGTTAAAAGCCGTTTTTTTTTCGAAAACACTGTTCGCTATACAAAGGGGCCTCTTTCCTGACATCATATTCTCTGGAGGGCGTCAACATGCCGGTCACTAGCTACTACCTCCTGACGACCTTTCTAGCCGCGATAATTCTAACAGAAATTTCTGAACAGGCGATGTACCGTGATGTCAGCGCCTACAAGAATGGTAAGCCTTGCAATTCCAATTAGCTTCATGCGCTTATTGTTCGTTATGTGAGCTGCCAATGACCGTGGCTTGCAGTGATTTTTTTCTAAAGGTGCAGGAAGCGAATTGCTTGTGGTCGTTTTCAAATTGATGTGGCTGCTATTTTTCTAGCGGTCTGCAATCATTGGGTTTTTTTTTTAATCACGTCAGTTTTCTGTAAACACAATGCCTGCACAAAAATGCAACTTTAGTTGGCATAAGTGAACCTATAGCAGTTACAAGGCAAATGCAGCCGTCAACATTTCTGATATGTGACTGCATTGTGCCTAAATTATCAAGGCTATGACTTTCTTATTCATAGAGCGGCAAGGCGGGAAGGGTTTTGCCTGGCAGAAAGGATATAAATTGACTAAGTCATTAGACGGATAACCGATCTTAGATGTCAATGTTCAAAACGTCCAGCAGAAAACACAGAAAATTTGAAGAACAAACGATGAACCATGCAAGAGGATAAGATTATTAGCTCGTATGTATACACATCATGTTCATCTTTTCAAAGCGATGGTGATGTGTCGTGACTTAATTAGATGGCAAACCGTCGCCATCTGCTAAGATAGAATTTGATACCAATAGCTGCCGCTGCAGGTTTATGTTATGAATGGCGGATGGTTGGCGGTACTAGCGACATTAGGTTTACGATTAGAAGTGTCCCATTAGCCAATTATTCCCAGCTATGAAAGATGAAATTTCTTTTTTCTTGCAGTATCTGCAGCTCTAAGCATGCATAACAATGACGGCTTATTACATTTTGTGCGATCAGATTGATTAATCATAACATGTGGTAAGTAATCAAGATGAGTTCCCACAAAGTATCGCACACTTTGGGAAGAGAAAGCAGTGTTTCTTTTTCGTCTTTTCTTACCTATTATAAAGCAGAGATTTCGCAGTGATCTTTAAAGAAAGTGTCCAACGGTTCCCGCCTCACAGCAAAGCCAGCGATTACAGCAGGTACAGAAATATGTTTCCTGTTGAACCACAGTCTTACACGCGGAGGTCTGATTTGTACTTTCGTAGAAAAAAGTTTCGTACGAGGCAAACCAGCATTTGCACGTTCCCGTTAACATGCCATGCGTATTCAGACTGAAAATGACAGACCGATACAGCGAGGTTCGTAACAGCGTCGATGTCTATTTCTCAAAAATATTCTTACAAGAAGGAATATATAAGTAGTTAATCAGAAAAGTATACTGCCAGGATGCATTCTTTCATAAAGTTGTAGTGAAATCATAGTATTGGGGGCAATCGCTACAGACTGAAGCAACGAATTTGAAGGAAGCTTCATGTTGCTGACCTGGAAGAATGCCCATATAATCGAATAGAAGCTTTCACAAAAATTTGCACGAAGCCCAGACCGATTTAAGAGCCTTGAAACACTGTTCGCGCTGCACCACCTCGAATTAGTTGACAACGTAAAATCGTGAAGTGTAAGATGCAGGTTTAGCTGGTTTTCAGTCATCATAGGATAAGCAGCGTTTGCAGACGAGGACAGTGAAGGAAGTACGTATACACAACTATGCTGATTTCTTATTTGAAGACGTCGAACTGCGCATTTTATGCGCCCTAGAGACAAGAGACGCGCACGCCCACCGACTACAGGTGTCAGCAGGAGGCCAACAAAACAAACAGCTGCTCGTGAAATGACAGCCTAGAACCTTTATCATCCCCCCAAAACAGAAGTAAATAACACGAAAGCAAAATCGCGAGATAGCGTGCCGACGGCCGAGAAAGTAAAAGCCAGCAACTACCACGGCTGTTAGGACCCCACATGCATACTAAACTTCTATTGCTAAACGCACGATGGAAGTGGAACAAAAACTTGACAGGCGTTGCGGAGTAAAAGTCGAAGCATGGGGACCCACAGCTGAAGCCCGCTTCGCCCAGTATTAAGCACTTAATTTTAAAGCGTGAAGCGATAGTCAACATATTTTGGAGTCACTCATGACTAGTCCCTTCGAAAATTGCGTGGTATGTGTTGTTCTCCGTCAGTCAAATTAAAGACCGAAATTTATGGCCACATTCGTCTGAGTGCCAGAGATTATGCTCAAATGATATATTGTTTAAACAGTTTTATCAGTGCTGCTCGCGTAACTGAACAAAAAATCTAGATCATCAACATAGAGAAGCATCCTGAATTGATTACCCATAACAGGGCAGCCAATCATACTCCTGATACCAATAACAATAACGCAAAGTAGTTTGAAGTGGAGACTGAAGAGTACCTGGGAGATCGCACTGCAACGAATTGGCATTTACCTAATAACGGTGTTATATTTAATATTGGCGCGCTCAAGAATAGAGCACAGAAAGGATTTGTGGACACGGTGAAATGCCTTCACAAGGCAGATGTGAAAAAAGGGAAGCTGCTCGTTGTACCAGGAGGAGAATCTATATTCTTATTTATATCGCCATTAGTACTTTCAGTGGAGTGGCCTCTAAAATCATACGTCTCGTTCCGGTCAATGAGCAGTGAGATAGCGCATTGGAGGCGATTTAAAGGGACTGGGTGAGGAAAAAATTTGAGAAAAGAACAATTTCTGGTTTGTTATAAACATGAAAGTACTATCATGAGCAATATGAGCAGCAACACGAGAGCGCGTGCCCGATAACCTTGAACCCTACTTGTAGCGATACGTGGCGGCAGCTTTCAGAAATAAATTGGAAAGGGAAGTGCGCCCTTCCATTTCTCAGAAGCAGGCAATGCAGCAGAACCCTTTTCACGATGTTGCGAAAAGCAGCCGCCGTGCATCGCCGCAAGGAGTGTTTGAGGATGCCTGCCAGGCAGTCTAAAGTTACTGCTCATATTGCTAATGATAGTACACACTTTTATGAATCTTTCGAAGTCTTACACCTAATCGTGTGCCATTTATATTCAACTCAAGAGGCGATCTGAATGTAAAGTGGTCAGCGACACACCACCATTTACGGACGGTGTGTTTTCTCTAAGCTTTGTTCAGTAAAAATATTTTTAAAAAACACGATATTTTTCATGCAACGGATATAGAAGCCCTAAAACCCATTTATGGGCAGCTTTCACAGCTAGAGCTTCTATCGAAGTGCCTGCACGGACGAACCCAGAACCCAAACGAGTCCTTGAACAGCGTTGTATCCAAAAAACGTCTTTGTGGGCGTACAGACATTGGAGATAGCTACATTAGATGCTGTTGTGACCTTCAATGGTGGTAACATCGCAACAATTAAGGTTCTTGGGGCATGAGGGCTCTGTCCGGACAACAACACTGTCCGATGGCTGAAGCAAGTCGACCGGCCTTCAGTTTACTTTGCTGATCGAGCTTCGCAGCAGGTAACAAAACAGGCACTGGAAGCTGAACGGCAAAAAAGAAGCGCCAACTGACCTAGATGATGACTATGCACTGGTTCTTACTAAATAAATTGGTGAGAATGAGTTGGCTAAAGGAAATTATGCAATTGAAGGTGTTGTTTACTGATCCGGAGTTCCCGGGTTCGAACCCGACCGCGGCGGCTGCGTTTTTATGGAGGAAAAACGCTAAGGCGCCCGTGTGCTGTGCGATGTCAGCGCACGTTAAAGATCCCCAGGTGGTCGAAATTATTCAGGAGCCCTCCACTACGGCACCTATTTCTTCCTTTCTTATTTCACTCCCTCCTTTATTCCTTCCTTTACGGTGCGGTTCAGGTGTCCAACGATATGAGACAGATACTGCGTCATTTCCTTTCTCCAAAAAAAAACAATTATTATTATATTTTGTTTACTTTAAACTCAGTTTTCTCGGGAAATTTTTGTTATGCCAGCAACATTTTTTTCAAAATCACAATAGATATCAAGCTGCTTTTTTCAGTGCGTACTGTATATATATGTGACGCTTTAGCGCAGTGCGTACTGTATATATATGTGACGTTTTAGCGCATTAAACTTATGACCGTGCGAGTAAAATTCTTTATTTTTTATTAATGACGTACAGAATTTGGTGAAACTTAGTGTAGGAAGTAAAAAAATCGCTAAAAATTTGATACTTTCTTCACTGAAGGAGGTTTCCTACAGTAGCTATAAGATAAAATTGATTAACTGATCAACAAAATGGCGTAAATATCTGGCCGCTAGTCTTATTAGCTGCTAAAAACAGTCAACCACACTATGCCCTAAAATACATAGGAAAGGTGGAGTTTACCCTGTCCCTCTTAGCGGGACAAGGAAAAACTGGAACTGTTCCTTGTATCGGGGAGGCTTAACATCATCATCAGCATGACTACACCGACCGCAGCGCAAAGGCATCTCCCACGTCTCACCATAAAACGCTGGCCTTTGCCACCTGCGTCCAGCGCATCCCCGCAAACTTCTTAACCTGATCCGCCCACCTAACTTTTTGCCGCCCCATGCCACGTTTGCTTTCTCTTCGAATCCGCTCCGTTACCCTAAGGACCAGTGTCTATCTTACATTCGCATAAATGACCTGGCCAAATCCGTTTCTTCCTCTTCATTTTAACCAGCGTTCGTTCACTCACGCACTCTGCCCACTTCCATTCTCTTAACACTACACCTATCGTTTTGTAATGATAGCTACATTACGGCAGCATTTCGAGCCTTCAGCGTGCCGACGCCGCCACGCTTTCACGTGGTGCGCAGCAGCTGCTGCTGCCGGCGGCGCGGCGCGCCGGCGAAACCCAGCTGCCACAGCTGTGCGCAAGCGCCTTGTCAAGCGGGACGAATCTGAAGAAGGAACTGCCAGCGAAATGAACCGAACCGGCGAGAGACCGACTTGCAATTCAACTGAGCAATTTCCACTCGGCCAGCTGTAGCATTCGCGTCACGCCAATTTTAACCAGAGCTAAACCACAGGCAATTTTTTTCTTTCCATACTTCACTCCGTTGTTCTCAACGTAAGCTGAACCTTTTTCGTTAGCCTCCGTGTTTCTGCCCCATATGGGAGTACCAGTGACATACAGCTGTTGTATGTATACTTTTATTTCTTTCTGTCAGCAACAGCGCGCCTTGTTCGTACAATTTAAGGAAACCAAACATATCTTGCTGGACACCCGAACCACACCGTAAGGCAAAGAAAATGAATTATTATTAACAATAATAATTGGTTTTGGGGGAAAGGAACGCAGTATCCGTGTCATATATCGTTGGACACCTGAACCGCACCGTAAGGTTGTAGTAGTAGTAGAAAACATTTATTCCAAAAAGGTAGGATAGAGAGGCGAAAATACAGATCTTGGGTGGAGTCCTTATTCAGGACCCCAATGTCCACCGCAGTTGCTCTTGCTTGGGATATCAGCTTTCGCTGCGTCGCCAAGTCAGAGCTGAGCAGGGCAGACTCCCACTGTTCCTTGGAGTGATGTTTGTCTAATTCGCGGGGCTTGGGACCGGAGCAGCCCCATGTTACATGATATGTTGTTGGAATTCCGCCACACCAGGAGCAGATGCTGTCATATCTGTCGGGAAAGATGATGTGGTACTTGTGTAGGTTAGGAAAGGTGTTCGTCTTTGACTTGTCTTTGTGTTCGGAACAGAAGGAGGCGCCGTACGTAGAGGGGAGAAGGGTGAGGTCGGGGAGGTTAGTCGCTCAGTTAGTATATCCTCGAGCTAGACTGTCCGCGGCCTCGTTTCCCTCGGCCCCGCCGCGGTGGCTCAGTGGTTAGGGCGCTCTACTACTGATCCGCGCCGTAAGGGACGGGATAAAGGAGGGAGTGAAAGAAGAAAGGAAGACAGAGGTGCCATCCTGGAGGGCAAAATTGGTGCTCAGGAAAGGAAAGGACGCCTGTCTCACGTATCTCGGTAGACACTCAAACCGCGCCGTAAGGGAAGAAATATTTCCGACGCGCGGTGCCCACAATTACAACTACGCGTTCCAGTAAACATTAGGTTTGCAGCTGCTTCGAAAGGGGTTGACGTCATGCGAAGCCCTCCAGTGAAGTGCGAACCGCGAAATGTATGATAATGGCTACTGCAAACATTGCGAAGCACGCTCTTTCTCCCCGCAAGTGTTCCCGGTATAGAATACGATTTCGTTTTCGTGTCGTTGTAGTAAGCTAAAAGCGCCAGGCTAATAATTGAATGCAAATAGAGCCACGTGTGTGAATTTTCAAGTGACGTCGCATCGGGTAATTGGGTGCCATTTTACAGCTTCGCTGTCTAACCACCTTCACAGCGTGGATTGGAGCCATAATTTTTTATTTATTGTTTCGCGCTTTCTTTCTAAACACACACCTATTAATAAGCGTACAGTTGTAAGGTAACGCAAATACTGGAATCACCTTTGTTCGCCCAAAACAACGTGGTTTTGTGGCCCATAGTTTGCGCGGTCGCATCGGTTGATAGCACCGTACTGGCTCCTGGGTTCAATTTTCCTGCATCCTTGGAAGAATTTTTTTATGCGTCGCATATTGCAATCACTCAGTTCAGCCATTGGGCGCGGCCGGGCAGCCACCAAACCACGTGACGTGACGTCACGACAGCCGGAGGAAAAGCTGGGCCCCAACTCGCGCGGTCGCGCGCGGCCGCAGCCACCACCTGACTCCCGCTCCTCCCGCTAGGGGCGCTGCGCCGGCGCGTGACGTAACGGAGGAAAAGCTGGGCCCCAACTCGCGCGGTCGCGCGCGGCCGCAGCCACCACCTGACTCCCGCTCCTCCCGCTAGGGGCGCTGCGCCGGCGCGTGACGTCACGGAGGAAAAGCTGAACCCCAACTGGCGCGGTCGCGCGCGGCCGCAGCCACCACCTGACTCCCGCTCCTCCCGCTAGGGGCGCTGCGCTATGATCGACGTCACGGCATATGTATAAAAGAGCTGCGCTCCTTCGCCGGAACAGTCTTATACCCCTGTCCCACGGGCATTTCGAGGGCCCTCGAGCCGATAGTCTATCGACTCAAAGGCGATCGAGCGCTGCTACACGGGCAGTTTCAATGGCGATCGAGTCAATAGCCTATCGAGTCAACGGAGCAGCACGGAACTCCATCGAGATATGCAACGCATTCTTGGCTTAACCAAGTTAAGCCTGGCCATTTTTTTTCTTTTATTACACGGTGACTCACTCAGACACCCAGTTTACTGTTTACTACTGTATTTTAAACTGGACTGCGGTAACTGCGTGAACGCGCTGCTGTAAAGTGTACGCGACCAACATGAAAATGGCCCCCACTCACCGAGAAGATCCATGACATCGCTACTGACGGAGCCGAGCAGTTCTTGAAATTACAACGTACACTACCTTGTAAGACGCCAAGAAGCGCTCAAGATCCACATTTATTCGGAGCAAAAAAGACACATGCATACAGCGATTTCTCAATACATCGATGCTTTATGCTTAACTGCTTAGGCAGCATTAACTTTAATTACAAGCTCTGTAATAACATGCTCGCCTGCCTTTGATATTCTCTCTATAAAAATAGAGAGACTGGAAAGCAAGTAGGGAAAGAAAAATTGTCAAGGGGCATAGAGAATAATAATAATAATTGGTTTTGGGGAAAAGGAAATAGCCCAGTATCTGTCTCATATATCGTTCGACACCTGAACCGCACCGTAAGGGAAGGGATTGAGGGGGGAGTGAAAGAAGAAAGGAAGAAAGAGGTGCCGTAGTGGAGGGCCGCGGAATAAGTTCGACCACCTGGTTATCTTTATTGGTTTTTGGGAAAAGAAAATGGCGCAGTATCTGTCTTACATATCGTGGACACCTGGGACGCGCCGTAAAGGATGGGACAAAGAAGGGAGAATTAAAGAAGGAAATATAGAGAATGAAGTTAGTGGTTTTTGAGGAAAAGATATAGCGCTAAAACTGCCTTACTTCTCAATGTACACCTCCAAGCTGTAAAGGAATGTTGGAGGCTGAAAGCGAAAAAAAATATTGGCAGTTGCTTAGCTCCTCTATGCTCTGATATACGTAGCGGGAGGTACGTTTCCCTGGCTCAGGTGCCGCTAGGGGCTCGAGTGAGCGGACGCGTCTCGCATCGACTCCGCCTATTTCTGGCTCCTGTGCCCAGCTAAATCTTCGCAAGGACCCATCAAGACCCTCAACGGATCCAGGAAGGTACACGGGCCCTAACCGTTATCATCTTTTGGATGTGCCCGATGATTCACAAGAACTGGCAAGTGAAAACTTCTCCGCCTGCTGAGCCGCTGCGCTAAGCCTCGCCTCAACGAGGCGAACCTCGCCGGCGCGCTGCGTTCCTCACTCACCGGCAGCGCGCCAACCCCTTAACAGCCATGGAGGTGCAAGCGCAGAGGGAAGACCTTCGTCCCAGTGAGTGGACCCCGTTACTCCGCGCGTAAGGGGGTGAAATCTGAAGCGCAGAAACGTTGGCCATATCCCATCAAGCAGCGTCTGTTCCATCTGAGCCTACGGCGTCCGCGTCTGCTACCCCTGCGACTTTCAAGCCTACATACAGGCCTCAACAAGAACAGCTGCGCGCCATGCACGCCGTCGCACACCGAAGCAAACAACTTGCTTCACTCCCTGCCGGCACTATACAGGTCGTTTACCGACCAAGAGAAGGCCTCGCTTTGAAAGGCACCATGGCGCAGCCACTCCTCCAAGCCCTGCAAGTCAGCGCTGCTGGCCGTGACCTCGGGGATATTCACCTGAGGATACACCTTACGAGTAACACCTTCACGATCGCTACCCCGCATGAGACAACCGCCCTTCACCTCGTCCGGCTCAGGGAAGTGGTCCTCCAAGAAACCGCTTATCCTGTCGCAGCCTACATTGCACCGCCGGCGGCTGCTGTGCGTGGAGTCATCTCACAAGATTACTGGGAGGAGATGCCGGAGCAAATGCTACGGGACCTCCAGACCCGTAACCCATACGATGATAAAATTGCAGCCCGCAGAAAGGGTAGGACTCATTCCGTACTGATCACCTTTGCGCACGAACCAGACCCCATACCATATGCTACATGAGTGTAGTGTACAGATGCACGCCGTACAAGGGAAGTCCAGACGCGTGCACGAACTGTCGTCGGCCGGGCCATAGGTATGACGTGTGCCCGCACCCCAAGACTGGTCTCTGCCCGCAGTGCAGAGACAACCATGAACCGCAAGCTGTGCCCTCCTGCATCTCTACCTGCATTCTCTGTGGAGGCCATCCCCTCACGGGCACCGGCTGGTGCATGGCTATAAATCGCACCGCACAACCACGCAACTCAACGCCCCAGAAGGCAATGCCCCCTAACAAGGATGACTATCCTCCGCTGAGAACGACCCTCCCGTCTACTGCAACATGGGTCTCCAAGGCTGCCGGGACGAACACCAGGGCCTCCCAGGACCCAGACATGAAGGCTCTGCGAGAGGAGGTAAAGCAGCTCAGGGCAGCCCTCTCTACCGCCACCTCTACTGTATCTCCCCATCCACCACCCCCTCCCCTTCACTCAACCAACCCGCCCAACCCGCCCAACCTCCCCGTAAAAAAGGCCTGATGAGAGCCCAGTCGAACCAATAGGCCTAGACGCCAAATTTGAGGCCTTTGCCCAAAACTTGGGAGTCAGGCTCACAGAGCGCATTACTGCGCAGCTCACTGCACAGTGCCAGCTTATGATTGAATCCACCATTACCCGTCTAATGGATAGTGTCATATGTAGCATCATGAACTAGGTAGAGGAGCGCTTAACTCGCCTCACTCCTGGACTCTCAACGGACTATCCTCCCACAGTACCACTCTCCACATCCCTCCTTCACCTCACTACCAACAACATGGCTCCTTCGATGGGCCTTAATTCTTTACAGATTATTCAGTGGAATTGCAGGGGCTTTCGGCGAAAGCGCGATCCACTGCAGAAAATCATCGCAACCTCGTCATCCCCACCAGACATTATCGCCATTCAGGACGCCAATGTTTGCAGGAAGCTGCCCGGATACGCTTTAATCCCCTCAGACCCCACTGATCCTAATCGGGTGGTCACATAAGTCCGTAAATCCTTGCATTACGTGGAGCACGTAATTACCTCCCCTATCACTAACAGCATTATTGAAGTCTTACCGCCCACCCCTGCAAAATCAAGCCTGCTCTTATTTAACTGCTACCTTCTCCCACGTCAGCCAATTAACTTACTCCCCTCACTTCTCAAATCCGCAACCCAGTTGGCCGGATCAAACCCCCTACTTATTGCCGGAGATTTGAATTGCGCTCACGTGGACTGGGGCTATCGGCACACCAACCACAGAGGCACAGGTTTATACAATGAGACGCTGGCGCGCCACCTGACCATCTTTAATGATTTCAGCTTAACTACGCGGATTGGTAACAGAGTTACTGCCGATACTAGCCCAGACCTCATGCTTGGTAGAAACTTGGACCACCTACAGTGGGAAAGAATGCTTTCCACACTAGGCAGCGATCATCACCTAATTCTAATAACGCTAAACTATCGCCGATCTCAGCGCAAATTTACCGTTAAACACACAAATTGGTACGCACTCCGAAAATTTAGACAAGCGCAGCCAACACAGGCCCCCTTCGACCTAGACACCTGGATTATTCAGTTGCAAAAAGACATTCGCCAGCACATTCAAACGCTCGACTCTACCCCAGACACCCCAGTTATTGACAGCGAGCTCCCTCACCTCCGCCAAGCACAGGATAACATAACGCAAAGGTGGAAGACTCAGAAGCCCAATAGGAGGCTAAAAATCAAACATGCCCAGATTCAATCCCAAATAGTACAATGTACTGCCACTCTTTGCTAAGCTAACTTGGCTAGGGTTTGTGACGGTCTCCGCGGCAATCTCACCACAATCCGCGCTTGGCATCTGTTACGGCACATGCTTGACCCTACGCAATCCAAATCTCAGACACACCTTAGCATTCGCCGCCTCGCTCACAACCATCGACAGAACACCGATGCCGTCCTCGCCCAGGTGAAATGCACCTATACAACCCCCGGTCTCGCTTGCAAGTATCCTGATTATGCAGGCTCACCCCAGCCCGAGCTTGATGCCCTTATTAGAGAATCAAAATTTCGTGCCGCCCTCTTGAAATTATGGAATACCGCTTCCGGAGATGATCAAATTAACAATGCAGCTATCAGAAATCTTGACGATGCTTCCATGTCTGACTTCGTCAACTACTTTAACGAATGTTGGGCGGCAGGTACTCTCCTTGCTTGATGGAAGTATGGAAAAATTATTTTTATTCCAAAACCTCACAAGCCTATCACCCTAGACAACATCCGCCCCATTTCTCTTACATACTGTCTAGGCAAGGTCTTCGAACTCTTGCTCGGCTAACAACGTACATGGAAGACAACCACCTTTTCCCCCACAGTATGCTGGGATTTCGTGCGCATCTATCTGCGCAGGACGCCCTACTTCAACTTACGCATGACGGGCTTGATGATACCACCCCCACCACACTAAAGCTATCCTGGCAGTTGACCTCACCAAGGCATTTGACAGAATTCGACATGATGCCATCTTATGGAAACTGCAGGCTCCACAGTTAGGCCCTAAAACCTACAACTACGCTCGCGCGTTTCTCTCGGGCCGCACTGCCTCCTTGCACATTGATCAGATTACCACATCCCCTTATACACTCGGAGAGCTCGGAACCCTTCAAGGGGCGGTTCTTTATCCCCTTTTCATTAACGTTGCTCTCATCCCCCTAGCTCAGAAACTGGCTCTAATCCTACACCTAAAGCCTACCCTGTATGCTGATGATATTATCACATGGACCACTCATGGCGCTGATGGGGAAATCGAGGAAACTCTTCAGTTAGCAGCAGACATCATATCCTCTCACGCGTCATTCATCGGGCTCGAATGTTCCCAACTAAGTCCGCGCTCTTCCTAATTAGGCCAAACTCTGGCGCTAACTCGCCCATCTAAATAAATTTAAAAGGATCCCCTATCCCCATCACACCCGCCCTCCGCATTCTTGGCCTCCACTTGCAGGATTCTGGACGAAATGAACACACCCTTAAAAGACTCAAGGACTCCACGCAATCCATGTTTCACCTTCTACGCCGAGTGTCCTCCCTTAACAAGGGTTTAGACGAAGCGGACAAACTTGAAAGTAGTGCACGCATTTACGCTTAGCCGCATTCTATACGCAACCCTATATCTCAAATTGAACAGCACGGAAAACGAAAGCGTGAACGCAATGATCCCTCTTGCGACTAGGGCAGCCCTAAACCAACCTTGTAGCACTAGCACAGCCAACCCTCTTGCACTAGGCATGCATAACACCATTCAGGAACTAGTTGACGCGCACCTTCAGACACAGTACCTTAGACTTGCCATGAGCGCCACTGGCCGCCATATACTCTCCTCCCTTCGCATCAACATACCCGCTGACCAGTCAATCCTTTTAGCCATCCTTCGACACATCCATACACCTCTCGTTTTGAAACACCTTCCTCGAAACGTCCATCCCCAATATCACATCCCTCGCCGCGTAGCTCGCTCTAATGCCCTCCATAAGTATTATGGGCAAGCCAACGATGTCGTTTGGGTAGACGCCGCATGTACAGTGCATGAAGCGGTAGCAGTTGCCTACAATCCAAGCATACCTCACCCCCTAACTCACCGTCCTCCCTCGTGATCTACCCCTGAGGAGGCAGAGGAGACCGCCATTGCCCTAGCCCTTGCAGATTCCCACCCCCCAGTACACCTTCAGCTACTCCAAAACGGCTCTGTCCAACTTTGCCAGGGGCAGAATTCACGCACCTGCCTGGCAATTGTTGAACACCTCTACCCAAAATTTACCGCGCAGGGTAGAGTTTCAGTGGGTGCCGGCTCACTCTGGGAGCCCTGGAAACCAGGCTGCCGATAAATTGGCCCGAGGTTAGATTTGCCTTGCTCAGGACAGTCTCGGTCCAAGATTCTCGAGGGAGCGGGCGCACAGCTTTGCGGAGCTCACGCAAATATCCCGTTTGGACCGTCGGACTTACCCTCCTCCCCATTCCCCTTTTACACACTTCCAACAGATCCTCTTCAGACGCCTCCAGACCCGCTCTCTGTCATCCCCTCAGCTTTTATCCCACTATTGCGGCACATCCCCTGCATGCTCCCTATGCGGTGACCCTCCCGCCACACTCTCCCATTTCCTTTTCGGCTGCCCTGTTGACCCTCCCCCGCGGGGACAGCACGTCATCTCGAGCTGGGAGGACTGGGAGGTCCTGCTTATGTCTGCAGACCCGACATCGCAGCTTGCTGCGGTGACTCGTGCTGCCGACTTCACGTTCCGGCATGACCTACTTGATACAGTGCGGGACCGCGCAGTGGCCCAGGGACCCAGCTGTGTCTGAAACTCACTTGCTCAATAAAGTTTTCCTGTCTGGCTGTCCCTGGCTGAGCTTCTTGTCCTGATAATGCCAAACGCAAAGTGTCATACAGTGGACTACTCACTGGTGTAAAGTCCTTCTGGTGCCACAGTCGGTCGCACACACTCCAAATGTGTCCAAGCGGATTGTTCACAAAGTCTGTTTCAAATGTCCTGGTCGCAGATGCACTTTCTGAAACTCGAATGGTGTGATCAGTCACACTACGGCCTTCACATCCTCTTCGGTTGGTTCCCGTTCACTGACGCCTTCCATAGGCTTCATCTCGGCGGCTATGCGGCGTCTATTACGCTCGGTTGTCTGGCGTCTCCGTTTGGCAAGGCGTTCCTCTCTGTTTTCGAGCGTCTCCGCTGCTCTCTTCGCCTTCTGACACCAATTCTGTTTGTTGAGTAGCCAACTGTCAGGCGACAACCTCAGGATCGGAAGAGTTATTGTTCTCTTTTCCATACCGCCGTTTAGCAGCGGCTGGACTCTCCTCCTGTGCATCCATATCAAGCGTTGCGATACAGTCGCCGATTACATCTCTGCCTTTTTTACGCAATGCTGCGCATGCGACAACGCGCGGTTCCGGTGATTGAGCGGCGTGCAGCGAGGCGGTGGTGACGAACGCGGCGCAGGTGTGAGGTCTCTGGCTACGTTAGTATCGGCGCATGCGCACAACTGCTCATCTGCGTGACGTCACATTCACCTTCGACGGTGAAGCGGGCGCGCGGCCGCGGCGACGGCGGTGACGAAGCGGGCATCGCACCCACTGCTCCTCTCTGGTTGCCATGGCAACGGCGCAAGCGCACAATTCGTCTCTCGCATGTACCGTGAAATTCTCGAATGATTGCCTAGTGTAGCTCCCGCTACAAAAGAAACAGACCGGACATAGAGAGAGAAAAACTTCTGAAGCAAGAGATTCACTTTACCAGTCCCAAAGGCCAAAGCGCTCATGTGATCACATATTTGCAACACGCGTGTCGAAAGTTCCTGAGAGGCCGAGTTCCCAAGCAATTCAGTCGGCCCATGGGCACTACGCCCCTCACCAAGCACCACCAAATCACCTGGACCCCAGGCCACAAGGGACTGGAGAGAAATGAGAGGGCACATGCTCTAGCTCAACGCATCATCAACCAAGCGGGGCCACAAACCATGCCTGCTTTTACCCCTCTACCTTCTAGGTATAACCAACGCCTCGAGTTTCAGCATCTTCAAAGGAGACACTTCCTTCCACCTCACAGGAAATTAGACACCCCAGATGTCATCTCTTGGCGGCAGATACAGAACAACACATTTCCAAACCTCCATGGACTACATCTCAAGCATCCAACATTGTACTCTGACACCTGTCCCTGGTTCCAGGCCTTAATTCCCTACATTGTTCCACATTTCGTGGGGATGTGGGGCTAACCAAACACTTAACAGACGGAAAACGTCTTTCATTCCCTCCTTTATCCCTTCTTTTACGGCGCGGGTCAGGTGTCCAACGATATATGAGACAGATACTGCGCTCTTTCTTTTCCCCAAAAACCAACAATTATTATAATTAATTGAGTGCTGGGAGGCGCTACTGACCACCGATAACCTGGAGGACCAACGAGCCCTCATACAAAAGGTCTGCAGGGCAGCTCAAGCAAGTGGAGCCCTGGAATGAGGGCCCCACCCATAAGCTAGCCCAAGTTCCCATCATTTATTAAGAATGTTCGTCCTTCTTTACTCACTGGGCTAGCTGCGGCATGTTTTGCATACGCCGGAGTTTGAGCTTCAGCCGAGCTTTAGCCGTGCCACAGATGTTCCACTGCGCGCCGTCGGGCGCGGTTCGGGTCTCCCGATTTATGTCAGACAGTTACTGCGCCATTTCCTTTCCTCAAAACCAGTTTCCAAAATCAAGCTACTGATCTGGTGTACCCGGATTCGAACCCAACCTCGGCGGCCGCGTTTCGTTGGAGGTGATCGAAATGATTCCGGAGCCCTCCACAATGGCGCCGCCCTCTTCCTTTCTTCTCGCAGTCCCTCCTTTATCCCTTCCCTTACGGCGCGGCTCAGGTGTAAACCGAGAGACTTTCTTCACATCCTCCTCACACGTCCTGCCTTCCCACAGCCTTCAGCCCCAACCACGGCGAAGTCATACCGGGAGACGCTCCTGACCAGCTCAGCTGCTGCTTATTATTATCGACGCCCTAGAGCGGATAGCCCTCCAAGGGCTGTCCTTTGGCCTGTAATGGCAGCCCCCTAAGGGTTGCCTCGTGCCGTGTTAGGGGGTTTGCCCTCCTCTGTACTGCTTGGCAATAACTGTTTTCCACCACCAGCGCCGAGATGTGAGAAAGATACTGCGCCATCTCCTTTCCCCAACAACCAGCCTACAATCTTCTTCGAAACCAAATGAAAGGCGCATAACTGGCCCCTGAGACAGCGGACACCTCAGTCGTGCTTTACCTTAAGTCGCGGTAGTAACAGATGCGCGCTGTATGCGTTGGCATTCACAACGTTGTAGCAGAAACGCGGCACTGAACCTAGAGGCTGTCGCCGTTCATTGTGTTCTTTGCCATTGGCAACGTTTTAGACTCCGATGATAGGAAGCGCATAACTGGCTCCCTAAGACAAAAGACGCCTCAGTCGCGCTTGGAGGTACGTGGCGGTGGTAAGAAAGAGATGTGGGCTGCGTGCCTTAGCGCTGACAACGTTGTCGAAGACACGCGACACTGCAGCAATAGGCCAGAGCGTTCATTGGGGGTTCAACCTCTCGCAATCAACCATTAATTTCACTGCCACCTTTCAGAGTGGCAGGATGGGTGCACTTCATATCCAGTGCGCGGAACGCACTCAGCTTTACATACGCCAAGCCGCGTCTAATTAATTACCCTATACATCACAGTTTTCAATTTCTAACCAGATGTAACAGTAGATGAACCACAGCTAATTTTTTAGTTTCCTGAAATAGCTTGCTGGTATCATGTCCAACCGTCCCATTGCCTACTTCTGCTTTCCGCTCTGTAATGAAAGCTGTTAGAATATCGTTTATTGTTTAAGATCGTCTTCCTGTGTCGGAGCCGAATATCTGTTCTGCAGCGATATCCTGAAATCCTCGACTTTCCCTCTTACCGCTAACACGTTAATGTCCTTCCGCTTCACTAATTTCTTTCATTTTTTCTTCAGGCCTAAGTTAATACGAGACCTTGCCTTTCTATGGTCGCTGGAACGCACATTTCCGATGACACCCACATCCTTCACGATACCAGAATGAGCACATACTATGAAGTCTATTAGATTATTAGACTCGCCAGGGGGCTCTTCCACGTCAACTTCCTGTTCTTTCGTTTCCTGAAGAAGGTATTCATGATAATTATATAATTTGTTTCAGCAAAGTCTACTAATAAATTCCCCTGCTCTCACTGGCTATACCCTGAGCCTGTTCTATAGTCGCTTACCGCCTGGTCTCCGGCCTGAATATTCCCTAGCGTCGCATTGAAGTCGCCCATTGGTATAGTGTACTTTGATTTTACTTTGCTCATTGCCGATTCCACGTCTTCACCGTAGCTTTGAACGATCTGGTCATAAGAGCTAGATGGAGGCGCGTAGACCTGCACCACCTTCAGCTTGTACCTCTTATTCAGGTAATTTACGGAAGCTTTCAACATCTCGTTAATAATATGAGCTACTCTATGCTTCAAGCTACGTCCTAATTGATGAGGAATCCCACCACTAGTTCTTGTCTGCCCGCTCATCAACGATACCACAGTACGTGCCCTCCCCTTAGTACTGTATACACCTCATCTGTCCTCATAACCTCACTAAACCCCATGACATCTCATTTGATATTCTAGTTCCTCGAACAGCACTACTAGGCTGGCCTCACTGCATAAGGTTCTAGCGTTACACGCTGCCACGTCTAGTTTCCAATGTCCGGAGCCAGATTCTTAGCACCCTCCGCTGCGTCACAGTTCTGGCCGCCCCCTTGGTCAGTTGCTCCGCAGCCCCAGGGAACTGAGGGCCGAGGGTTAATTGCTATGTTCGTAGAAGGCTGGGGTGAAGTACTGCACCAAGGTGGCCAAATCCTGCTCTGTCGGTTCTCTGTTAGTGAAATCAGCCCACATCCCAGTCCTGGTTACGCAAATCCATCGACACGCCGAGTTTTTTTAACCTGCTGTACCTTACTATAATTAGTATAATGAAGTATAATTTATTTTCTTTTAGCGAGAGATTATTCGAAGTATTATTCCCCAATTTATCAGCGCTACAAATAAAAAAATATAGAAAGATTCCCCTGTGCCCATTGGTTACGGTGACTGTTGGCTTTCTAGAGAAGTTTATTTTACGAGCCACTGATTTCCCTTCCCCTGTATGCTATATATAAACATTGAATAGTTCACCTCTGCTTCGGTGATTGTTGGCTTCATTGATATGTTTGAAAGAAGCAAACAGCCACAGATAGCAAGGAGCATAGGGGAATTTTTCATTATTTGTGGTGTTAATCAATGAAGAGTTTAGTAATATTTTGCTTAAAGATTATTCATTACAAAAGCAGATGCAAGGCAACCACATACCACCGGTGGGAGCCAAATTCACGTCCTCCGAATTACTGAGCTGCCGCGACTATTGTGAACTCTTCTGCTTTCTGTGGTACTTAAGTTTTTATCATTTTGCCGTCACATTGGGTGTATTCACCAGAGCCAGCCTCGTTCATAAACGGCAGACGTATTACATCCTGTGTTGCCGCTGGTGTAGCGCGCTACTTCACGAACGGTGAGAGCGAAAGCTAAGTGAGAACACTCTAATGCTTCCTAAGGTATCAAGGCTGCCAGAACCGAGGCCCTCGTTAAGCAATTAACCAGACAAGAGAAAGGAAATGAGGGGCTCGTTGTACAAATGACATAAGCCAACATGCACAGAAACGAAGGAGCATAGGAAATTGTTTATTTGTTGTGGTGTTGATTATTGCAGATTATTAGCAATATCTCACCGCCTAAAGATAATTAAGTTGAAAAGCAGAAAAAACACAAACACACACCACCGGTGGGAACCGAGCCCACGACTTCCGAATTACGCGTCCAGTGCTCTACCAATTGAGCTACGGCGATGGTTGTTAAATATTCGGCTTTCGGGGGTATTTAAGTTTTTACATCTTGACCTAACCTTGACAGTGCCACCCTGGTCCATATGCGGCGGACGGAGTACGTCCTGTATTACCGCTGGTGTGACGTGATACGCCACCGAAGTGAGACCCCTCTTATGCTTCGTAAGGCATCGAGCATGCGAGAAATGAGGCCCTATATATACCTACATATCGTGGCGGTCCTGCAGAAGACCTCACCGCGGTCGAAACGTTGACAATAAATGTGTCTGAGAGGTGCCTAGTTCACTTAACCTAAATGTATACTGGGTGTCCCAGCTAACTTGAGGCAAGGATAGTAAATAAAATATTGGAGTTAGGCAAATAAAGCTAGTCGGATATTGGTGACAGCCACCTTGCGCACCACAGTAAATTTTTGTTTCGCAATTTTTAATATTTTAATTAAGTTTGATAAACCAAAATATACCTCGTGACTAACGCACTTGCGCAGCACAATCCTACTGCTCTCAAGCATGGTTTGAGCAAACGAAATCACCTGCTGCCTTCACTCGACGGCCCGGCGCCAGCGGCAGGCCGATATGCTGGCGGCGGCTATTCGGACCGTCATGTGTGCCGCTTGCTGATGCAGACCAGAAACCACAACCAACATATCGACTTGCCGCTGCTGAGGAGCCGTCGAGTGAAGGCAGCAGGTGATTTCGTTTGCTCAAACCACGCTTGAGAGCAGCATGGTCGTGGGGAGGAAGTGCTTTAGTCACGTGGTTTATTTTGTATATCGCGGGCTTTCTTTGGAGCTGGGAAAAAAAGACGCACGTGAGGGTTCCCTTATCGTGAATGATAGAATGGGGGTTTCTGAAGGTCCTCTACAACTCTTCAGATGCAATTTGTTGTCTAAAGTCAAGATATATTATTTAGATTATTAAACGTAATTAAATGTTAATTAATCGTGCAACAAAATTATATGTGGTGCGCAAGATGGCTGTCACCAATATGCAACCATTTTCACTCGCCTGCCTCTAATAAGTTGTTGGCAGGTATACATATATGTAGATATGTAAACATGCCTGCCCACCGTGCCAGGCAGCAGCTCATTTAATCATAATTTGCAGGTCGGGAAGGACAGCCTGGATGGCAACGGTATAAACTGGCACCAAATAAGGCACCGCAAACTGTTTTGGCGCTAGTTTTTTCTGTTGAAATGCATCAACTAGCCCCCCAACATGTTCTACTCAGTTAAATGGATGGCAACCCAACCCAAGAAATTTTAAGTCCCGCTGATGACAGAACCTACCATAGAAGGCAGTGGCGCATTGCTTGACCCCTGCATCCCGGCGGAAGGAGTGGTAGGAAGACGCCCAGGTATATATCAATCTAGAGAATGACCGATTCCGCACATATGGAAACTAACCCATTATCGCCATCCGAACAAGTGCCATCCGTGAACTCTCGATCTGAGCACCGGAACCGAAGGGAAAGCGAACTGCCAGCCCATCTAATTCGCATTTGGCCGCACTAAGCAAATCAACCATACTTTATTGCGCATTTGCCTATGTCTTCGGCCTGTCGTCTTTCACTAGCGCAGTTTTGCATTATGACAACACTGATGTAGAAATAAATAAATTCTTAAGTAAATAAAGGAAGTAACGCCCACCGTTACACATAGCCCGCCCGTGCCAAAGACAGCGCAGCGACACTCCGGCGCTTCGGACCCGGTGGGTTTGAAAGTGGCTGCTGAGTACTGCCCTCCCCTGTGCTGCAAACATAAGAACAGCTCGCTAATATTGCTATGCAAAAGCACCGAAGTTTGGGCCAGTTGGTAATGATCCATCTTGAGAAAACGAAGCAGCACGAAAAAAACGGGGACGAAAAAGAAACACATACGACAGGACGAATGCTGCACTTCCAACTGATTTTTATTGAGAATACCAAAGCTTAAGTACAACGCTACTATCGCCTCGTGGCAATCAACCGCAATGATTCAAAAACGCCATTTCATTATCAAGATGAGACAAGGAAGCGGTGCTGACACACTGACCACCTGCTTTTCTGATGTGATATGCTTCAATAATCTCTCTTTCCATCCGATTTCTTCCACGCCCAAGAATTTTAGCTTTACGAATTATGGGTTTACACTTACAATCCCGGCATTGGATAGCAAGATGGCCACTTTTCCCTTCTTTCTCCAGATTATAATGCTCCCTAGCTCTCTCATTAAAACAGCGTCCCGTTTGACCAATGTACACTCTATTGCAAGTGAGCGGAATGCTGTGCACTACCTTAGTAGTGCAACGGGTGAAAACAAGTTGGTGGTTTATAGTGCAAATCGGCCATTTCCTACTAATCATCATTGGGCAAACTTTTGATAGCTTGCTTGGGGCGGAGAAGAGCACGTTAACACCGTATCTGTTTCCAACTTTCTTAAGATATGAGAAACTCTGTGAAGATATGGAATTACTTGAGTTGGCAGCTTCTGGTCTTGCTTATCCGTCTTTTTGATGCACTTTTTCTTTTGTAGCAGCGTCTCTGCAACAGCTGACAATAAATCTGGAGGAAAGCCGGACATGCGCAATCGCTCAGTTTGCATTTGGACACTCAAACATTTGATGAGGACATGACGTTTTCAAAGCGGAATTGAGGCAATTCATGGCTATTGCTGTTTTGATTATTTTTGAATGAGCACTACTGTAAGGGAGGATTGCCTTTTGTGACCTAGGATTGTACATTCAGCATATATGCCCTTCCAAGAAATGAATTCTCAGGTCAAGGAACTGTATACAGTTTCCACTAGAGAGTTCAAAGGTAAACTTTAAGCCTTTTGCAACCGTTTTGAACGATGCGAGAACATCAGCAACAGCTTCGTCAATAGATAAAACATGCGGCTTGTTCATTATCACCAAATAATCGTCAACATATCTAAAAATGCGTAGGTTAGGAAGTAAGCTATGCGAGCTTTTGTCAATGCAGGAAAGAAAAATGTCAGAAAGAACAGGAGCTACGCACGACCCGATGCATGTTCCTGCTTTTTGTGTGTAAAACCGGTTGTTAAAATTAATGGCAGTTGACTGTAGATAAAATTCTAAAAGGGCTAAGAAACGGTCGATGTTCACACCTGCCCTGTTTTGAAAAGGCGCTCCTCCCGAATCCTCAATTACGGATCTAACCGCCTTAAACAGTTCTTTGTGGGGTATGGAGTAATAAAGATCTTCTATGTCAATGGAGAACCCGAAGGTGGCTGGTGATTGAGGATTGAGGATTCGGGAGAAGTGCCTTTTCAAAACAGGGTGGGTGTGAACATCGACCGTTTCTTAGCCCTTTTAGAGTTTTATCTACAGTCAACTGCCATTAACTTTAACAACCGGTTTTACACACAAAAAGCAGGAATATGCATCGGGTCGTGCGTAGCTCCCGTTCTTTCTGACATTTTTCTTTCCTGCATTGACAAAAGCTTACATAGCTTACTTCCTAACCTACGCATTTTTAGATATGTTGACGATTATTTGGTGATAATGGACAAGCCGCATGTTTTATCTATTGAAGAAGCTATTGCTGATGTTCTCGCATCGTTCAAAACGGTTGCAAAAGGCTTAAAGTTTACCTTTGAACTCCCTAGTGGAAACTGTATACAGTTCCTTGACCTGAGAATTCATTTCCTGGAAGGGCATATATGCTGGATGTGCAATCCTAGGCCACAAAAGGCACTCCTTCCTTACAATAGTGCTCATTCAAAAATAATCAAAAGAGCAATAGCCATGAATTGTCTGAATTCCGCTTTGAAAAAGTCATGTCCTCATCAAATGTTTGAAAGTGTCCAAATGCAAACTGAGCGATTGCGCATGTCCGGCTTTCCTCCAGATTTATTGTCAGCTGTTGCAGAGACGCTGCTACAAAAGAAAAAGTGCATCAAAAAGACGGATAAGCAAGACCAGAAGCTGCCAACTCAAGTAATTCCATATATTGGGCGGCAAATAACAAAATCATCAGCCATTGTCCAAAAATAGGACCTGATTAGATAGTAAATCATTTATGTACATAAGAAAATGAAGAGGTCCTAAAAGTGGTACCCTGGGGAACCCCACACAAGACAGGAGAGAGGGATGACAATTGTTAATTAGCGTAGACGAGTGTTAATGTAGACGAATTGATAGCGATCAGTTAGGAAAGCTCGAATCCAATCCAGGATCGAGGGATGCAGATTTAGGCGTTGCAGTTTAGGTGTTAAGCGCGCTTAGAGAACTTCACCCAATGCTTTTTAGAAATCAAGAAGTATATACACTGCGTGAATGTTGCGATCGAATCACGCATGCATATCATGAATAACCCGCTTCAGAACGGCCGAGTATGAGGCTCCGTCTCCATGGTAAACGTCAAGCTCCGATCTCGCCTTGATGTCTCAGTGATCAGGGCGACTTTTGGCGAGTCGGCACATTGACCGCTGAGCAATGACGCCAAATGTGTCTGTATTCACAGTCCTTGCGTGACACAGAATCCAACCCAATCGAAAGTATTACGGAACATTACTAATATACAGTGTTTATCTGTTCAAACCATTTTTATTCAATGCATGAATATTGCCACTCTACTAACTCCTATAGTGGCGCTTTATTGCGGCTAAACTCTATTACCTGGCAGTTGGCAAGCCTTGAGCCATCTCGGGTCTAGATGTTTTTTCGCCTTCATCTCTCGAGCTGCCTCCTGCGTTGCGCGTCCCAACAGAGTCTTGCGTGCGTAAGTAAACTGGTCCCGCGTACGTCAACCGTTTCTCGGTTACATATTTGGGGGAGCTAGGTGCTGGGAGACGGCCCATGCATGCTGACCTCGAGGGTATCCTTCACATCAGTTCTGAACACGTGGCTACAACTTTAGTCCAAAAGGCGAGCCGCCTCCTGCGTGGCCTACAACAAGAGTTCGGCCAACTCACATTGGTAAGGGTCATGACGTCCGCTAAAGCTAGCAACACCAGTCAGCATTCCGGGAATGCCCCGCCGTTCGTCCTTCACACGCGTCGGTCGCCCCCATCATTCCACGGTGAGAGGTTTCAGGACGTGAAGACTGCTTGGCCGGCTTTTACCGTGTGGCAGGCTTCAACGAGTTTGACGGCGAGCGCGAATTACCGAACGTTTACTTCGTACTACGGGAATCGGCCAAAACATGGTATGAGAACCACGAAGCTGCGTTCACTAACTGGGAGTTTTTGCCGAGAGCACTTAGCCACACTTAACCCTAGCAAAAGAAAGGATAAGGCTGAAATCTCCTTTCAATCGAGGTCGCAGCAGCCGAACGAGAGCGTCGCCATGTTCATCGAGGACTTGAGGCGACTCTTCAATCACGCCGACCCTGCTATGCTCGAAGCCAAGAAGGTACGCCACTTAATGCGCGGCGTAAAAGAGCACTTGTTTGTCGGACTGGTACGTGACCCGCCAAGAACGGTGGCCGACTTTGCCAAGGAGGCAACAAGCATGGAACGTTCTCTGCAAGAACGGGGTGCGCACTATGGCCGTCAGGCTAGTGTAGCAGGCGCTCACCGCTGTACGCCTACCTCGCTACCCACAGAGAAGCATCGAAAGCTTGTGAGGAGCCTGGTACGCGAAGAAGTCGAGCAACTTCACTTCGAAGCTACACAGGCCAGCGTCGCTGCCATACCGGACGTGGTCCGAGATGAAGTCCGGCGAGTTGCTCAGTCGCCAGCAGCTCCGCAGCCGGCGCGCTATGTGATGACATTAAGTCAAGCATTTCAAAGCCGTCCTGGGCCACTGATGCAAGCCTTTTCGCTCGTCACTCCTGTGCCTTCACTGCGGTACCCAGTTGCAGCTGTACCCGCCGTACCGCAGGAGTCCCTGTCCACCATGAGCTAAGCGCACGTTTGGAGTACTCCAAGCAATAAGCTGCTCTGGTACCACAGCGGGGTACCCGGCCACATCCTCCGCCACTGCCCCCGCCGCAGAATGGTCTTAAGGGGGTTTTCACCTGACGCACCTCGACCACGCTACGGAGAACAGCCGCGGGATATCGAGCAGTACGTGTCCGATAACGTGCAGCCGACGACCTCGCAGCGACGCCAGTCCCGGTCGCCATTCCCAAGGCGGTTTTCTTCGCCAAGCCGCCCGTCTTCTCCTGGCTAGTTCAGAGGTAGTACGTTCCCACATGGGGAAAACTGAAGACGGCGTGCTCCGGGCCGCCGCTATTGGATCAAGTCCAGAGCCTTAAACTGACTATCCGCGGCTACGCTCCGACCTCCCGACCTAAACAACATGCTGTGACCGACTGGTTTCTGAAGAAATTGACGATTAACAGCTACTATCCGACCGAAAATGACCTCACCCGACGACCTCCACGATAACAACATGCTCTGACCGACTGGTGTCTGCCGAAATCCTAGTAATCGCTGATAATCGCAATGTGACCGAAATTGCCGATACCGGCACTGATTTTTCTGTAATGAGCAGTCGGTAAGCCACGGCCCTCAGAAAGGTTCTGACCGCTTGGTCTGGACCGCCGATCTGCACCGCCGGTGGCTATGTGGTTACGCCGATTGGCGTCTGCACGTCACGACTACAGATCCGCGGTGCTAATTTCCCTGGTTGCTTTGCTGTGCTGCTCGAGTCCTCCAAAGACCTGATACTCGGTTTAAACTTTAATTCGGGGGTACGGAGCCGTCATCAACCTTCAGGAGCTGGTAGTGTCATTTTCCACTAAACTCCCTATTGACGGCGATCCCGAGCCACGCGAGACTAAGTTACGCATCTTTGACGTCCACGTATTGATCCCTTCAAAAGCTAGCATGTTTGTTGCAGTAGATTGCGAAAACAGCGCCGGAACTCGTGGCATCGCTGAAACCAACATGTCCCTGCTCCTTGGTCGGCAAGTCTGTGTTGCTCGCGGATTTGTTGAACTGAACAAAGGCTGAACCGAACTCTTGGTGACTAATTTTGGCTGTGAACCTCAGTCTTTGGCTGGCACAAGAGCGATTGCGTATTTCGAAGAACTCAGCGAATTTGCGGCACAGCACGCTTTGTCCTAAGCCTCGGCATCAGTGGAGGCACCGACCCCTCCCATAAAAACTGACGTGAACCCGAACCTCCCGCCTAATCAGAAACTCTGTTTCGAAAGCGTTATCCAGTCTTTCTGCGACTGCTTTGCCTTCACCTCTGAGGTTAGGCAGACAGCGCTCACAAACCATCGGCGGCCGTTATATCAGCCGCCTTGCCGGATCTCTTCGAAGCAGCGTGATGCCATTTTCCGCCAAGTTCAAGAAATGCTCCAGGATGACGTGATACAGCCGTCGACGAGCTCGTGGGCGTCGCCTGTTGTTCTAGCACCAAATGATGAAGAAACCCAGCGGTTCTGCGTTGATTACCGACGTTTAAACAAAGCCACGAGAACGGATCTTTATCCTCTGCCGGGCATTGATGACTGCCTGGACCGGCTGCGCCACGCCAAGTACTTCTCATCACCAGATTTACGCAGTGGCTGTTGGCAAATCTAGGTCGACGGTCTCGACAGGAAAAAGACCACGTTTATTACACCGGACGGTCTGTACGGATTCCGGGTGGTCCCTTTCGGCCTGTTCTCGGCTCCTGCAACCTTTGAGCGGTTGATGGACACCGTTCCTGTCTCGTGTACTTGGATGACGTTGTCATCTTCTCTGACATGTTCTAAGAGCCCCTGAGACGCCTTCGCGCTGTGTTCGAAGCAATTCAAGCGGCCGGTCTTTCCCTGAAGCCCGAAAAGGGTCACTTTCATATCAGAGTTTAAGTTTCTGGGACACATCGTGAGTGCTAAAGCTGTTAGCCCGTTCCCCCGATAAGACGGCCGCCGTGGCTGTTTTTCCTGTGTCCACCTTATAATCGAAGTGTGCTCCGCTTTCTGGGTCTCTGCGCCTATTATCATCGTTTTGTGAAGATCTTCTCCCAGATCGCCGAGCCCCTCACCCGACTCACGAAAGATTCCGAACCGTTCTTCTGGGGCCTGGAGAAACAGCAGGCCTTTGAAGACCATCGAACTCGTCTCCAAAGTAAGCCCATCCTTGGACACTTCGACGAGTCGGCCGCCACTGAAATGCACATAGATGCCAGCAACATCGGCCTCAGTGCGGTCCTTGTGCTGTGCAGGATGGTCTCGAACGCGTAATCGTATAAGCGAGCTGCACCTTGTCGCGATCTGAGGCGAACTATCCTCCACCGAAAAACAATGCCTGGTCATTGTGTGGGCAGTGAGTAGAAGTAGTAGTAGTAAGTGGACGAAAGGGAAGAGGAAAGAAAAAGTGCACGGGCCTGTGAGTGATGTGATCGCAACACCACCACTGCCGGCGTGCAGATAGAGAATAGAAGGATAGGCAGAGATTGAGCGGCAAGAGGAAAACGGGAGTATAAAGATGCCGGAGACGCCGTCGTAGCAGTCAGATGCCTTAGGCTAGCAATAGCAGTCCAGGCCCGAGTCCTCCAGGAAGGCGAGGAGAGACCGGGGGGCCTTTGAAGCGTTGGGGAAGAGGAGGGCACTGGACGAGTCGGATGGTAAGCTCAGGTCCCTGTACCAGGCAGCCAGCTTTGCCTGGTGGATGGCAAAGGAGGGGAAATCGAGGAGGAGATGATCTCTAGCCTCCTCCGTATGTCTGCAGCGGGGGCAGTCTGCAGTGAGGGCCACACCCTTGTGAAGAAGCCTAGCCCTGGTCGAAGAACAGCCGATGCGGAGCCGGAGGTGGAGGTACCTCTGCCGTCTAGTGATCCCCTTGTCGGGCAGGCGTTGAGGGGGTGTCCCTTGGGCAACCCTGGGGTCGGGGTGCTCCATTAGCAGCCGCCGCTCCGTAATGGTTCTGGCAACATCCAAGGTGTTGGGATTCAGGTAGCAGCATCCCACCGCTTTCACCAGTTGTTGGTATTAAGGTAGCGTGATTGGGCCGGAGAAGAGACGAGGACGATCGGAGGAAGAAAACTTGGAAAACTTTATACAAATACTATTTACATAATGTACAAGTAGGGAATTGAGAGTGCTTCTCAGTAAAGAGAGCTTCTTAGAAGTCTGGAGTCGCTCCCAGCAAAGGGTATCTCTAAAGAGGGGGGATCTGTCTGGTACCAAACCAGCCGCTCGTTAAATACTCTTCGTAGTGCCCAGATCCCTAGCTGGGGAATACAGTGCGAAGAATGATGTCCAATCACACGATGGCACTGATGGTACCACGAATGACAGGGCGGTCCTGATGTTCTCTCGCAGCTCGATCGAGGGAAAGGGAACAGGACACGGTCACGTTGTCGTCCACGCGGCCTCCAGGTGGGTGCGCACGTGTGTACGGACCAGCCCATGTGGAGCCGGAAGGCGCCTGCGTGACACAGGAATGCAGGCTGTCTCCCAGCAGGGATTGAAAGATCTTGTAATGGTGACCGGAACACGGAACCTCTCTCGAGGGCGCAGCTCTCGGGCAATTGTTCAAGCCCAGCGTGACTGAAGAGGGCAACACTGATCTTGTACTTCGTCGTCTGATGACCAGAACGAATACCTGGGGACGCTATTATCGTCGCTGTACCCGATGTCCTGTTCGAACATGTGGGGGCGCTATTATCGTCGCTGCACCGGATGGCCTGTTCGAACACGCGGGGACGCTATTACCGTCTATGTTTCCGACCTTCCTGCAGCCATGTTTCTTCCAGAAGGCTCATTCACCTTCGTAACGGTTTACAGGGAATCCTCCCCCATGTCCAAATTCGCCGAACTCAACCGCAGGAAGGGAGCGCGAGCACAAAAGCACCCCCGCCGCCAGATATTGCGCCGGAAGATGAACTGCTCGCAAGTAGCTCGGCTGACTTGCCAGGAACCAGATGCTCTCTGGGAGTCTTTGGATGACCTTCTGTGCCGAAGCTCGGCATCGCTTCCCCTCGTAAGATGGCTGTTTTGGAAAATTCTCTGCAAAGCTAGCCAAAAGGAATTACAGACGCCAAACCACACCTGACAAAAGCAAGCGTCCTCAGAACCCACTCATCCCACCAGACCAAAACTGAGGGCGAAAACTGCACTTAGCTAAAAAAAAAACTTCGACTAAAACTTGAATAGATCAAATGGTTTGCCTGAATAAACACATGGTGTCTCCTGACTGGGAGTTTAGACAGGGCAACTGTCCAAGGCGTGTGCTCCTGCTCGAGGCGCACTTAGAAGGGAAAAAAATCGCTAAATGAAATCAAGTTGGTGCTTAGAGGGCACGCGGTACGGAAATAGATGACTGGTTTTGGCCGACGTGGCATTCAATTTTGCCTGGTCCAATGCCTCAGAGCCAAGGTACGTTACACCACTCGCTCTTACTTATCCTTGGCCGAAAGAAGGAAAACGTACTCCTAGGTATGTAACGTGATTATGAACAACATTACTATTACGAACAACGGTTATGAACAACAACATTAGAAAATAAAAGATATACGCTCTCCATTAGGAAGAGAATGTGAAATAAATCTCTAAAACTATAAATTTGGGAGACATCCACTTTGGTAAGATCTTTACCAGCTAAAACGCTCGGCTTAGCCCGTCGGCATTTGTGCGGGGCTTGCCTGTCTTGTAGCAAACCTCGAAGCTGTGGTGCTGGAGTACCAGGCTCCACCTCAGTAGACGACCAATTTTGGCGACATATTGTGCAGCCAAGTTAAAGGGCAATGGTCTGGTTCTACTGTTAAACGGGATCCTGAGACGTAGCTTGCTAGTTTGTCCATAGCCCAAAGGAGGCATGCGCATTCTTTTTCAGACGTGCTATACGCCTCTTCCCGCGCGCTGAGATTGCGGCTCAAGTAAAGGACAGGCCGTGTGTGCCTGCCATCGCTTTCCTGGCAAAGAATAGCGCCTAACCCGCGATCGCTGGCATCACATTGTATGATAAAGGGTTTTGAGAAATCTGGCGTTGCCAGTATTGGGCGCTCGCTTAGGGCCGTTTTCAGACTCTGAAATGCCTTCTCTTTCTTTTGGTACCAAGAAAGATTGGTAGGCTCACTTTTTCTCAGCGCGTCGGTCAGGGGGCCGGCTAAATCAAAGGCGTCCTTTACATAATGTTTATAGTAGCCTGCTATGCCAAGAAAAGCCCTGAGTTTCGATTTTGTGGTTGGGAGACGGTACACCACCACGGCAGCCACTTTAATTTCTGCAGGTCTGCGTTGGCCTCGTCTAACGACGTGCCCAAGATAGTTCACTTCGGCGCACTCCAGGTGGCATTTTCCCGCCCTTACAATAAACTTTGAAAAACAGTACGGAGCATTTTTCAAGCCGAAGCTCAACATTACAGTGCGAAACGTGCCCGCGGGGGACACGAATGCTGCGTACCTGCTGGCGCGATCAGTGAGTGGCACCTGCCAGTAACCACGAACTAAATCCAGTGTGGATGTATATTCTGATTTAGCGACTGTTTCAACCCTCTCCTCGATGTTCGGAATAGGATAGTCTGGTCCACTGTGATTGAATTCAGTCTCCGGTAGCCCACGCAAGGTCTCGGATCCTTTCCTGGATCCTCTACAATAATGATTGGTGACGTATAGTCACTTTCGCAGGGCACTATGACGCCAAGTTCGTACATACGGCGGATCTCCGTCTCAATGATTTCCTGTTGTCTTGGAGAGACAAGGTCAGTATGCGATTCTTCGCCTTTTTTTGCCTGCCTTAATTGCTGCCTAAAGACTTCAGCAGAAAGCCGGTACTTTCTAAGCAGTGCGCTCTTTACCTTCTCGTAGTCATCACACTCTTCCCGTGAGAGGCGAGCCAACACTTCGGCCGCCTCGCACGGAAGGAGAGGAAGTAACTTCTCCGACCAAGCGCTCTTGTTGATCTGCACCTTCCCGCATGCACGTTCGAAATTTACCCAAAAGAGTGAAATATCGCCTCCAACTCGATATGGTGAAACGAGATCCAGCAATCTCTGCCTCCCTTGCTCCCCTATCGAAGCTACAGGGCTAAGACGCGCCATATTCCCTCCGTTCGACGCGATTTCGAGCTCCTTCATTTTTCGAGCATGTTCGCTCGCTTTTTCCTCTGCCTCACGGACCTACCGTCTCTCCTGAGCCAACCGAAGCTCTTCCTTTTCTTTCTTCTCGCACAACTACCGTCTTTTCTGCTCTTTTTTTGCGTCCAACAATCGTTTCCCAACCCTCGTCGACCTCCTCAGTAGTCTGCTCCTCCTGCAGCATAACCTCGAGAATTTCTTTTTTCTTTTCGTAGGACGTAGCCAAATCTCCAGCTCCTGGAAATTTTCAAGCTGCTCCTGCACTTTTAACTTCTTCATCGTCAGTTCCACCATGCGTTAGCAAGCCCACTAAAACAAAAGCCCTAGCTTGAAGAGGACAAAACAGTTTCCCTAAATAAATTTCCCAGACAACAGGAATCCGTACCTAGCATCTGCCTGTGCTAGTACGGTCTGGCGAAATGAACGGCAAACATTGGGCACTCACCCTGCCATGGTATAGCTGACGCCCGTCAGTCCCGTAGCTGCCGAGGTCCGTTGGAGCCGGTAACTTCACGGGTACATCACACCGCTGGCATCCAGTTGTTGGGATTCAAGTAGCAGCATCCCACCGCTGCCACCAGTTGTTGGGATTCAGGTAGCGTGACTGGGCCGGAGATGAGACGAAGACGGTCGGAGGAAGAAAACTTGGTAAACTTTATACAAAGCATTTTTGTGTACAAGTAGCGCAACTGAGAGTGCTTCTCACTAAAGAGAGCTTCTTAGCAGTCGGGAGTCTCTCCCAGCAAAGGGCATCTCTCAAGAGGGGGCTCTCTCTGATACCAAACCAGAAGCTTGTTAAATACTCTTCGTATTCGCCACTTCTCTAGCTGGGGAATACAGTTCGAAGAATGATGTCCAATCACACGATGGCACTGATGGTACCACCCACGGCAGTGCGGTCCTGGTGTTCTCTCGCAGCTCGGTCGAGGGAGAGGGAACAGGACCTAGTCACGTTGTCGTCCACGCGGCCTCCAGGTGGGCTCGCACGTGTGTCCAGACCACGCCCATGTGGAACCGGGAGGCGCCTGCGTGGCACAGGAATGCAGGCGGTCTCCCAGCAGGGGTTGAAAGATATTGTACTGATGACCGAAACTCGGAACCTCGGTCGAAGGCATAGCTCTCGGGCAAATGTTCAACCCCGGCGTGGCTGAAGAGGGCAGCTCTGATCTTGTACTTCGTCGTCTGATGACCGGAAGGAACACTTGGGGACGCTATTATCGTCGCTCCTTCCGACATTCCTGCAGCCGCGTTTCTTCCAGAGGGCTCATTCACCTTCGCGGTGGTTTTCGGAGAATCCTCCCCCCATGTCCAAATTCGCCGAACCCAACAGCAGGAAGGGAGCGCGAGCACAACAAGGGGCACCACCTCAGTAGAGCAGGGGGTACGGCTTCTTTGGGCAGCCTTCGCCAGGGCGTCCGCAGCCTCATTGCTTGGGACTCCGACGTGGCTGGGAATCCAGGCCAGAGAGATAGAGCAGCCACTGTGTGCAGCGACCAAATTTCGCAGTACTTATATGGCCGCCCTTTTCAGGGCCTTCAGTGACCACCACTCGCTGTGTTGGCTGGCGAACCTCAAAGATCCCTCGGGACGGCTTGCACGCTGCAGCCTTCGACTTCAGGAATTTGATGTCACAATCGTCTATAAGTCTGGTAGGAAGAACAGTGATGCTTGCTGTTTGTCTCGTGCTCTTATGGAGGGCCCCCGAGCTGACCCTGATGACGATTCAGCAGCCTCCTTAGAGCGTCTTGCGCGTATAAGTAAACCGGCCCTGCGTACATCAACCGTTTCTCGGTGAGAATATCATGCACTAAATTGACATCTGAATTTTTTACCCCGTTATTGCTTCCAACACACCGAACGATGTAACAACGATACTATTCAAAGCGTTTATACTACGCCTCATAACTTGTATACGGTGTGCTGAGGCCGCTAGAAAGGTAAGTTGTGGCTTACAGGCATTTAGGTTGGGCAGTGAGCTGTTCGAGGGCACAAATAGGACTTACGAGCATTTCCATAAACCATCGCCTATATCTTGGGCGAAGTCGAGCTATTTTAGCTTTAGTTTCGAAGCTGAAAATCCTCACTCCTGTCAAGTATTAAATGCTTCCGCCGAACTTGAATTATGTGATTAAACTTTACCGACTTCGCATTGCTTTTGCAACCACCTTAAAATATTCTTATAATGTTTCTTTTTCAGAAAAGTGTCATTATAATGGCACAGTCTACAGTCCAGATGACACCTTCTACGATACAAAACAATGCGTGAAGTATATCTGCATCAAGGAAAACAGTACCTATGGTTACGTCGATGGCCTGACGTAAGTTTTTTTTTCGTTCTACAGCTTCACTTTTTGACCAGAGTTCTTTAAGACGCCGCAGGTTCCAACAGGAGACGGCAAACTCAATTTCTAAATCCTATATACATGTATACTCTGCTAGTTTGCAGCAAAGACTTCGTTTTGAACGCGGTACCATTAGAGGTCCCGTGCCTCGAAACATCCCGTGGTATAACGAAGTTTTGGTCAGTTGACAGTGTCGTGACGTCACAACAACGTGACTTCGTGCGGGTTTAATCCTCACTACGTAATCCCTCATTGGACTGCAGGGCCGCGACCTCATCCGATCACCATAATGTAGTGCGTCTGAAGTAGCAATTGCGCTCAAAAGAAACATGGTACAGCCAAGACTCTAACAGCTGCCCCTCGGGTCTTGAGCCTTCCGCGCCACCCCTCTGAGGAATATTCCTTCAGTACGATAGTTAGGGACTTTATGCCACCACCTCGTCATTAACTTTTAACATGCGTAGGGACCGCGGCTACTGGTTAGTGACCGCGGTAAAGGCGACGTCGTCGTTGCCGATGCTTTAGTGGTCATCTCAAGTCGACTTCAGCTCGTAAATGAAATCAGAGGAAGTGTCGGCCACAAATTCTAGATCGTCAGCGCCGCTGCTGTCGGAACTGCTCCTAGATGTAGCCCTTCCTCTTGGGACGTTGCGGCTACTGGGAATCCTGATGTGCGACGCAATTATGAAGTGACAGTTGACACGCACAAAACGGGCGCTAAAGGCGCGAAAGGCGCTTTTTCATGGCGAACTACGGCCCTCTAGTGCTGAAAATTGCAAGCTACGCATTTGCCGACCGCAATTTGTCTTTGGCAGTGGGCGCAGCGCAACATGGATTCAGACAAGTCTGGCTGGTCATTGGCGATATTGGTGCGGTATCGCACGATGAGTACAGCTTAGGGTTGGCCGCCAGCAGGGGGCCTTATCTATTGGGTCATTCCATACCAAACATCATTATTGCTTTATGTCAGCATTTTTCCTCAAAAAACGCCGTTTCTGTAATTTTTGTACTCTTCCGTGACATTGGCGAGCAACATCACAAGTTTCTTTGCTTCTCTTTAATATGTAATCTCTCATTAAACGATTTAAAGTATGATACAACGCAGTATATTTCAGAAAAATAATGAATTTAAAGAATGTGTGCTGTGCTGCGTTTTCGGGAATGCATTTCGTACAGAGCCGTTTCTAATAAAAACGTAATTTGCAGCCCAATTGATAGCTAGTTGCATTGAACTTTTGCTCAGGCTTTTTTCTCGGAGTCTGTTTTGTTTTAAGCAAGAAAAAAAATTAAAAGTTGTGCGCTGTACGCCGAGCCAAGGTTGCCCTGTACCGCTACTTCACTGAAAAACACAGCTGTGGCGCCGCTCACACGCTTGTGTAGGATCAGCATCTGAGCACCATAACCACTCAGCCAACGCGGCGGCCAGTAGAAAGATGTGTGGCCTTTATCTTTCTTAGTTATTAATAATATCAGCTCCTTAAAATATAGTTAGCGGCACTGCGCTTGTGTAATATTAAAGGATTTTAATCCTTGATTTTTGGGTACTAGTGGGGTCATACGTTCTTGATAACGCTAGGCGACTGAATGTTGCAGCGCTAACAACGGAGTCAAGAATCTTCGCTTGGTGGACACACGCGCACCATCGTGCGTCGCGTCGCGAAAAGCGTAGCCTCATGCAGTTCCTGTTCAATGTATAGGCAAAATTATGTTTATGGCCGGAGGATAGCTGAAATATGGTGGCTAACTTCTATGACGATTTTCAAAGGCCGTTCATTGAACTGCTTGCATAGGTTTTTGCCTTGTATTCATAACCACTGCCGAAGTCACGAAGCAGCTGCTGTCTTAGTACAGCGCGCAGTCTACTAAAGCCATCTTGCCGCCTCTATAACAACACCGCTTTTGCGCTACCTAGCGATCGGGCAATGTAGCAGTAGGGACGACAGGATTTCGTTTCCCTACGTCATGCTTGCTCACCCATTGCAATTAAACCTTCGCGACAGTAGTCATGGCCCCTTGGACTGATTTTGATTTTCCAGCCACAGGCTCCATTGACAACACAGAGCCTCCTGGTGCACTCTTATCTCTTTAATGTCAGACGCAGCGTGCTTACCGGACAGCGTATGACTTTCGGGAACTTTCGAAAGCATGCCGAGCAGTGCAGCGGCGGTACTGGGCGACCATAGCTCGAGGTGCAGCGCTGAAGCTCAATTCTTTTTTCTCTCTGTAAAAGAAAAAAAGACTCGATTCGATAAAATCGCTGACCAAAATTTCAATGCGACTAGTTATCAGTTGTGCTACAATTTATGTTTTCAGTAAAAACGCCTCTGTACGAAAAGTATGCCCGGAAACACTCCGCAGCACACTTATTTTAAGCTCGACATTTTTTTCTAAAATATGCTGTTTTATCATACTTTAAAACAACTAATGAGATAGTACTTATTATAGAGAAGCTGAGAAACATGTGATGTTGCTCGCCAATGTCGTGAAACAGTGTAAAAATAACTGCAAAAACCGTGTTATTCGAGAAAAATTATGAAATAAAACAACACAAAATTTGCGCGACAATTTTTTTTTTCTGCGCGAATAAAAGTCACAATGCATATTCCTTATCTCTAAAACCTTTTCAAGTGCAAAAATAAAATATTTATTTTTTGTAAATTTTCTCTGGCGCCAGCTTTAGAACTCCTCTCAGAATTTTGAAGGGCTGTCACATGACCAAGAATTTTTTTTACGTAGCGAGGGCTTCACAGATAGGAATCATGTGTGACAATAGTCTCAGCAACACTACCTACCCCCAACCGACGAAACGCTAACCTAAAGCCGGGCCACCGCTTGGAGTCGCCTGCAAACCAATACATTTCCGAACCCGGCGATGTGCAGCCTTTATTACCTGGTTCAATATTGAAATCTCTGTGAGACCTGTAAAAAAAAGCTAACCTTATTCATATCAATTGGGAATACCCTCTTGCCACTCCGGAGAGTCCCAAAACAAAGCCCCTTCACCAATGGGAGGCTTTTCTACTCAGCTTTAGTTCAGAGGTCAAATTAGAAGTCGCCCGACTGGCCGCAGCCGCCGCCAAGAGTCAAGATCTCTTGGGCCTCCTCTGGACGGGGAGCCTAATAACTCCCCTTTTTGTTGGACAATAAAAGTTTCACAATGCAATCCAAATCGGCAATGTCGTTGTGGCTTATTACTTTAGCCGCTTCAATAAACACACTTAAATTTTATCGAGAAAATGAAAGGGATTGAGCACGAAATCTGGTACGTTTGGTATCAAATCACTCCATTGCCATGTAGACAAATAAAGCCTAAACATCCTCTCTTCTGTATACGCAACTTGCGCACCAGAGACGGTAAGCTGACGGCGGTAAATGCGAGCGTGAGCCCAACTGCAAAGAATTACTTTCACTTATGGTCGTGGCTTTTCAAATCCTAAAATTAACATCAGCCGCTGGTCTCATTCGGACATACGCAATGAAGCAGGCCTGTGCTCTTAATAATATTTCTGGCGGCTCAGAATATAATTAACTTGCCGCCACGCTTGTTTTCACTCGGGATACAGAATAAAATGCAATCGCTGCTACACTCAGATGTCCGTGACTCTCGCAAGCGATAAAAATTACATCTGAATCAGATTTCTCATCGCCACTCTGGATAAGACGGAGCGTCTTAGCGGCTACGGAGGATATCAAGACATTGCTGCGCTTCTTCCATTCAGGAAAGTTATCTGCACGGCTCGAGAATTAAAGCTTTCCTGGTGGTCAAAGGGCGCAACAGCGTACGAAGAAAGGACTTGTAGCGCCACCGCATGAACCGGCGCTTTAAAAGAACAGGGGGGGGGGTGCCGTACACGCGCAGAAATGGACATACAGGGCACTCCAGCACAGAGCACTTGTGTTCTGGCCGCAGTGGCCACGGCTCATTGCGTGTGAAGCCGTATTCAGTAATATCGGGCGCATTGAGCCCGGACGCATGGAACCAGCAGTCGCGCCCCTTAATAATAATTAATAATTAGTTTTTGGGGAAAGGAAATGGCGCAGTATCTGTCTCGCATAGGGGCGGACACCTGAACCGCGCCGTAAGGGAAGGGATAAAGGAGGGAGTGAAAGAAGAAAGGAAGAAGAGGTGCCGTAGTGGAGGGCTACGGAATAATTTCAACCACCTGGGCATCTTTAACGTGCACTGACATCGCACAGCACACGGGCGCCTTAACGTTTTTCCTCCATAAAAACGCAGCCGCCGCGGTTGGGTTCGAACCCGGGACGCGCCCCTTCCCCGGCTGCGTTTCTCACGCCTGTGTGTCATCAGCTATCTTCCGGTTGATGGTGCGGCCATGCGGCGACGCTCCTGTTTTGAACGTTATGTTTCGTGGAACTATGATTTTACGTGCGTCGACCTCAAAGTCCAATTCCCCGCTTTGGCGGAAACTTCCGTACTAATTTACGACCGTGTGCGCCCTTCGAGGAGGGTGCCCCTCGTCTCCGTGCGCCGCGCCAGCCGCTCTTCCTGGAGAGCAACGCCCAACTTCGGAGGCCTCGTGTTGTGAGAGGAGAGGGGTCTGGTGGCTGAGACCGTGACAGCGACGAGACAGCCACGACAGCGTCTCGAAAAACGGACCTCGTACTCAACCAACCTTTTCTGTCAGCTATATTTGCCAGTATTACTTTTTTCAACGGTTGCTTATTCTTCTACGAACATTAAGGAGCTTATTTAGGATAGCTCCTTGCAGCTGTCCGGATCATTGAGCCAAAGACATCTATCCTACAGCCGCCGCGTCATGGGTTTTTCTTCATGGACGTCTTGGGACTAAGGTGCGTGCTTTCCACCGACAACGACAGGCGTTGCCTCGCTGAGCTGCCCGGCGTAGCGCCCTTCTATAAGACGAATCTTGTCATATGATTCCTTCTCCTAGACTCTTACTTCCTTCCATGGTGTTTCAGGCTAGGCCATCCATTGATACCTGACCGAAATGTATCTTCTAGAATCCCTCTTCAGGCGCCTTATCTCTCCAGAACACGGTCAGCCACTCTACTACGACCTGAAGATGGCGGTCATTGCCCTCTATGGCATTTCTCTGAGACCGCCTGCCGACACTTCCACTCCGTTCATCAAGCAACTTTGGCAGTGCGTAGCTTCTGTAGAGCCGTTGTGGTAACAACGCCATCCGCCCTCGTTCTTGAGCTGGCGTGCGTGAAAGCCGTTTGACGCCATAGCACAAGACTCCAACGTCTCCCTCACCAGTTCACGGCAAGCATTCTGTATATCATCTGTGGTTTCCTTACACTCCACTTACGCATCCGTGGATTTCTGCATCCTTTCTTGCTGTCCCCTCACCTCTTTCATTTCACTTCTTAAACTGCCTCCTATCCTTTATTTCCGCTGCCGCAGCTCAGGTACCGCCGCCACAGTGTTGGCAGATGCCGGGGCTAGCAAAAATCTTTTAACTTCCATATATATTATTATTTTTTGATAAAAACTTACTGCTACTTCCTGCTTTGCCGTATCTGTAGGCCATGCCTCTCCATCCACCACAACATCTATCTCCGCTGCACCGAGTCCCGACACCGATCGCAACCTCATGACCGCACTGTTCCACCACCAGCACCTCGTGCATACCGCGGTCCCGCCTCATGCTCGCCGCCTACGCCATCACGGCTTGCTTCTGTGGCGCCACCTATTGCACACCTTGCTCACCAGTTCTCATCACCAAACTAGTTGTTCCTTCCGCGCCACGTGCTTGTCGTTGGGCATTTTAACTGATAGAACTTCTCTGTCAACGTTCCCGTCATCCTTTTGGCGATGACTTTCGCCGCACCAGATTTCCCGGGTTCGAACCCCACCGCGGCAGCGCGTTTCGATGGAGGCGAAAGGCCAAGGCGCCCGTGACAGGACAGACTCCCATCCTGTGATACCGCGCACACTAGCACATTACATCTTTAGTGCGCATGTAGCGTCATCAGTTTCACTTACGAAATCGCTTCCCACGCAGCAACACCTCAAAGTACCTCGATCTTCTCTCGACTTGTCGCGCCTCTCCGGCCGATACATTTTACGGACCCGTGGGTCCGGAACTGCACTTTTCATGAGATGTTGGATGTCTGTCAGACTTGAACAAGCACATGGACTTGTCGCTACCTGGGTGTACAGCTCCTTGTTGAAAGTTTTCTCCTTCCTTACACTTTCATTAGAGGTAGATTACTTTTCATTCGATTCTGAGGCAAGTTGTTCTGTTGAGGGCTGTATAGTTCCGCCGCCGCACGGACGGGTACTCGAAAGAAACATGTGCCAGACGAGTGCAGAGCGAATCGCTTAAACAACTCTGGCGGACCTTACGCGGTGGCTCAGTGGCTAGGGCGCGCGGCCACTGCACCAGATTTCCCGGGTTCAAACCCGACCGCGGCGGCGCGTTTCGATGGAGGCGAAACGCTAAGGCGCCCGTGTGTGTGTAATTTCAGTGCACGTTAAACATCTTCAGGTGCTCGAAATTATTCTGGAGCCCTCGACTACGGCGCCTTTTTTCCTTTCTTGTTACAATACCTCCTTTATCTCTTCCCTTACGACGTTGTTCAGGTGTCCGCCGATATGTTAGACAGATACTGCGCCAGTTCCTTTCATTAAAAGACTAATTTCTTTCTCGCCGTCTTGCCGTCTTCAATATATATGGCGCGACGTCTAGCGCCCACACAGCTTCTCAGTAAACTTTTCGCATTTTACCACCTTCGATGACGTCACACCCTTTCCACCAATGTCGACTTTTACAGCGTTGCCTCTTTTTGGGCGATATCGGGTTTTCGTGTCGATGCGCACTCTAATGCTTTCGCGCTCATATGTATAAGCCACCATCTTCCAAAGGAGAAAAGCGAAAAAAAAAACGAGTCACGAATCACTAAGTGCACGTACGCATTAACTTTCGCGGCTTATGATAACGAAACCTGATCGGTAATAAGGAATACGGTTTAGTTTTTCCAAATAGAGAAATATATGACGCTCTAAACCGTAATCTTACCAAGCTTCTAAAGCGAAAGCTGCACTTCAAGGCTAAAGCTCCAAAAGCCGGTTCACCGCTGAAGCCTTGACATTCTGTAAATAAATAAACAAATATATAAATATTGCCTCAACTGGAATTCTAACGGAAACAGCGCAAATAGATCGGCTTCGTGACCACTGCTCGAGAGCGGTATACTATCGCCACAGCTGATCATGCATCGTGTCAGACTGCAACACACACTCGCGCTGTGCATTTATCATTGTCGTCTTCATCAACTTCCATCTCCGGAACAAAGAGATCAGATTATCTTCACCTCGATCAGAGCTCAACCGGAGTCTCATATGCTCGCCAGACGTGCCGACGACTCAGCAAAGCAAAACCTTGAGGCAATCAGTTAAATCACTTGGTTCCACACGTACACTCGGTTTAACTACCTTGACCCATTTCCCCACGCCATGATCATCCCTACAGTCTTTTTTTTTATTCGAGAAGTGTGCCATGAGGCATAAGTTGAAAAAAGAAAAAGGGGGAAGGAATGCACGGGATTGAAAGTTAAAAGAAGGAGTGAAGAACCGCTGCGCTGAGGTAGTCGCAGAGGTTGTTAATGAAACGGTTGTCCATAGTCCGCTTCACGTAGTCACATTCGCGGTTCCACCGCAGGCCCACCTCCCTGAGGAGCCGTTTTCTGATAGCAGCCGTCGCTAGGCACGTCCACAACAAGTGCCGCACATCACAAATGTCCGGTGCAGCGCTACAGTGAGGGCACCTGTCAGGTACTGGCAGATCTTTAGCACGCCACCGATGACGGACAGATGGTGTCAGAGCCGCCCCTGCCCGAATCCGGCGCACGGATACCTCCTCCTGTCGAGTAAGACTACGGGGGAGAGGGTGCGAACACGGAGGAATTAGAGCGCATGTTCGCTGGCGCAGGACTTCGGAATCGGAAACAAGGGACAGGAACGGATCTTAGGGAAGAGGGGAAGGTGGCGAATCGTCTAATGTATGAAGATGAGTCATAGCATCCGATAGAATGTTATGTGTATCCTGGGCATGGCCGCGAATCCAGTGTATGCGCACAGGACATGGATACTTTGCGCAGAGCACATGAATAGATTCTGAAATCTGGAACGTTCGTCGAACAGCCTTAAGCTGTTTAAGGGCGGCGCGGGAGTCGGTGTAAATACGAACTGTATTGAATGTTGGAACGATGGGAAGGGAAGCAATGGCATTATAAATGGCTTGAAGTTCCAATGCCAGGGGAGTGCACGTATCCGCAGTATACGTTGCGCGAGAGTTGAGATGCGGATGAGATGGACTATACGCTGCAGTAACTCCCCTCTCTGCAGAATGTGATGCATCCGTGTATAATATGCACCCTTCAGGCAGATACGCTGTTGATACCGACGGGGAAACAGTGGGGCGATTGTCAGTGAGCTGGCAATAGGACCAGGTGGAAGTGTCTTTAAACGATGAAGTTTGAGAGACTGTTTTCGAGTTCTATTTGCCAGTCGTTGGTCGATGATTTCACTCAGTGTATTAAGTTTGGCGAAACCCTGTAGCACAGGTATGGGTGTTAAACGAGGCAGATATGTTATGACGCGCATAGCCTCACGATTGATAGCTTCAAGGGAGTCCCACTGTCTGCGGGTGAGACGTTGAAATTGTGCCTGATATACTATCCGTGGCTGAAGGATAGAGCGCACAAGCTGGTGGGCCGTATGAGCACGTGCGCCACCAGAGCGCATAGCTATGCGACGAATCAGACCTAGAGTATCGTGAGCCGATTTACGGGTGGCTGTCAGCCACGGGGTGCCAGTTCCAGATGTATGGAGGAGAAGACCAAGCATACGAACAGTTTCTACCTGAGGAATCAGAGAATTATGTACCGCAAAATTTAAAGGGGGAGCTTTCCGTAAGGCGGCTTTATTTCCAATTCGAATGAAACATGATTTAGTAGGAGAGAGTGTTAGACCCCGAGGTGGGAGGCGAGATGTCAATACATCCAGCGCGTGTTGAAGGACCGACTGATGAATAGACGCGTCTGGATGACAGCACCACAAGGTGATATCATCGGCATATGCAAGCACGCGGATAGAAGGGATGGTCTCTAGGGCTCGAACAAGAGAAATTAAAGCCACATTAAATAATGTGGGGGCGAGAACGGAGCCCTGCGGCACTCCTCTATTGGAAGTGAAATTACCAAAGGGCTTTCCGTGGACACGCACGCTGAAGGTTCGATTTGCTAAAAAGGCGTGAATGGAGAGGAGGAACCGGTGAGGGAGACCAAGAGTTTGAAGGAAGGCAAGAATGGCAGAGTGAAGGATGTTATCATATGCCTTTGTTACGTCTGTAGCGATTACGGTTGTGCAAGGTGACTGCGGAGAGTGGTCAAGCACGTCAGCAGCCAAAGTAGCAAGGCCGTCCTTCGTTCCAATTTTTGGGCGGAAACCAATTTGGGAATCTGGGTAACAATCATGAGATTCCAGCCACCACGACAAGCGTGCGGCTAGAATGTATTCATAAAGCTTGCTGATGGTAGGCGTAAGGAAAATTGGACGAAGGGCCGAGAGAGATACTGGAGGCTGACCGAACTTGGGTATTGGGACCACAATAGAATGCTTCCAGTCTCCCGGCATGACGCCAGAAAGCCACACTTCGTTAAAAGTATGAAGTAGGGTTTGCAAAGCCCTCCCTTCCAAGCTACGGAATAAGGAGTTAGGTATGCCGTCGTGCCCGGGAGTAGTAGTAGTTCTTAAACGTTCAATGGAGGCCAGCAGCTCTGCCATGGTGAGGTCAGAAGTAATCCCATCGAGGGGCTTTGTTACCGATAAGTCAGGTGGAGACGTAGCGGGGCAGTTATGGTTTGGAAAAAATTGACGGGCCGCTTGTTGTGCAAATGTGTCCTCATCCACATTTAGCGCGAGAGGAATGCTCTCTGTGCAATCTGCAACCTGAGAAGGGCGCTCTATGGCGTGAAACACTCTTCAAATATGTCGATTGCCCTGCGAAGAGGACAGGCGGGCACACCATGCAGCCCAGCGTTGCCTGCCTAGCCGCTTTGCATAGCGCCGCGCCCGTGCGGTAGCGCGGTGAAGAGTAGGAAGAGCCGAAGGGTCATCGGGGTGACGAGTAGCGTAAAGATCCGCCTGGCGACGCGTAGCCCACAGATTCAAGAGATGTATGTCCGGGTTTGGGTCGTCTTCATTTACAGTAGTGGTAATAGTGTGAGTAGCGAGAACAGCAGAGAGAGTAGACAATTCTGAAGAGGTGTTGGATGTAGATAAATGATTGTCTGCGCGTACAGAGTCCCATGATGCTATTCATACAGTGCGGCGTATTTTCCGTAGACGCGTAGGCGTGAGGGAGATAAAAAATAGGGCTGTGATCGCTACCCCAAGTATCAGAATCAAAAGCCCAACGAGGGTTACCGGAGCCTAACCACCAAGTCAAATCAGGTGAGTACGGGCCACCTCGTGGGCGGGTAGAAGTAGTCGGGTGGTTTAAAAGTTGAAAGGAATGATCCGAAAAGCTCCCTTGGATGTGTGCACCCCTTGAGGAATCCGATGGGTAACCCCACGCAGTGTGTGCGCCGTTGAAGTCACCACCAACTAGAATAAGGATATCCGTGTTGGTAGAACGTAGAAAACGAACCTATCCCAGATTGGGAGATGCGGAGCCAGGACGACTATAAAAAGAAACTAGAATAAGGGTTGTGCGTGCAGGTTTTACGAGAAGGGCGACAACCTCTTGACGTGTGTTGCACCACCGTGAAAGGTCGAGCGGTGTGTGCGGAACTGAACTGTGAATATAAATTGCAGATTTACCTGGGCTGAGGGAGGAGGCGGTGCAACGGCGATCAGAGATAGAGGGTGAATGGTATGTGCAGAAACCTGAAAGGCGTGGGAGTGCATTATGCTCTTGCAGTAGGAACGACCATGCTCTCAGCTTTCCGTCGTGAAGGCGGATGTTCACTTCAGAGGCCTTATTAGCGAATCCTCGACAGTTCCACTGCACCACCACCGATGATGATGCGCTATTCATGACGTGGCCGAAGAGCTTCCACGATGAGGAATGTCACCTGCTTCATCAGCGCTAATATCTTATCCACTGTCGGAGTAGTCACGGCTAACATGTGGTCGGCACCTGATTGTGGGCCAGTGCTTACCCTAGGTGATTCCTCTGATGATTGCTCCCAAGGTATTAGAAATCCTCGAGAGGATTGAGAACGACGCTGTTCCCGGCGCTGGGTGAGTTCGTCTAGTCGGCGGCGAGCCTCCGCGATTGCATTGTCTAAAGCTGTGTCTTCATCTGTGGTATCCACATGTGATGGATGCACTGGACATTTTGGCGTACCATTTGATCCGGGAAGGTGAGCCGCTTGTGCATATGTACGCTGGTGAGGAGACGTGTGGTGAGCAGCGGGCTCAGATAAAGGAAGTTCAGCGAAGTCGTTGTCGTAACATGCGAGAGCTGCAAAGCGATTACTTGTGGGAACATCCATTTTTGCAGGCGACTTGTGAAACTTCTTCGCTTGCTTCTTCTTAGGACAAGCAGGGGAGTGAATGTCATATTCCGGCGATTTGCACAGGGCACAATGAACTGCTGGTTCATTCATGTCGGCCTCAGCTGCTGGATTAGGGCAGGTATTTTTCATATGTCCTTCTTTGTGGCAGTGATAACAAAAAATACGACGAGGTCGGAAGGGCTGTGGTTTGACGATCGCACCGTAGTAGGTAAGGTACTTCGCGAGAGTCAACGGGCCTTGCAGGATGAGCAGGTATGAGCCCCGGCGACCCATAGGCCGTGCTTGCAGTACATGAGTTGAGCAGCGAATATTTGCGCGCACCTCCTCCGGAGGGCTCGTGCTGTCGACATGATAAACCATGCAGCGGACTGTGTCAGGACCAGATGCAAAATATATTTCCACCGGGACATGTTTGCTGTCATCAAGGGGGACACGCGTAACTGCGCAAAGTTTCTGGGCGTCCATCAAGGATGACAAGTTTACCGTGATGGTGTTCGATAGGCGATAGACGACAAACCCGCAGTAGTTCGAAGAGCCAAGAGCGTGGTCAATTGTTGCTTGAGCGTTCCGGGCAGGGACGGATGTCATATCAAAGCGCAATGTAAGCTTGATGGTAACGCGGAACGAGTTCGCAGCAGGCGGAAGAGAGCCTTGACTCACGGGAGGCATCTGTGGAGGAGGCTCAGACGCTGGTGACGGCCCTTGGTGGGAATACTGAACTGGCGCGACGGGCACAGTTTCTTGAGGGAGTGCCACGGGCACGGAGGCGGTAGAGCAGTCCATGTCACAGGCCAAAGTCGTAGCATCGGAAGACAGCGCAGGCTGGAGGCCCAGAGGCGCTGTCGATTGCGTGGACGTGGAGGCTTCGTCAGGTGGCAACACAGCCGGCATCCGCGTAGCTGTCGTCGACAACGCAGAATCCATGCAGACGCGTAGCGCGGCCTAGCTCGGCAGCGCAGAGCTAAGCCTAGCTTGCCCCTGAGGGTTCCGGTTGGGTTTTCTGACTTGAGAATGCGCCCACCGTGCCGGGAATTTCTCCGCAGGGGAGTCGTCAGCATTCGGTCTCACGGAGGGCACTGTCCGACCCACGCCCCACGCGAGAAGATAACGAAAAGCGAAAACACAGACCTAGAAGCAGACACGTAGCCACCCACTAGGTCTTCGTCTGCTTCTTGACTTTTCCCCCTACAAAGTCAATCGCCCAGTCATCTCTTTACGCGCAATCATTCATACCTATAACCATAAGTGACTGGAATAACCTACCATCAGATATTGCTACCGAGGTTCACCCAGGCAAATATCACAAAATGCAGCATACGCACACCAGAATGTGACGTTTTTTAAAGCTGTTTTCATAACTGTGTCTTGTCTTCGTCTTTATCCAAAAACACCTTCCAGTTTTCTTTTCTTTTCTATCAATTATTACATTTTGACTAAATCATTAATATTTAATCACTCTCTTTATTATTATTCTTAAAATTTTAAAATCAAAACACTCATCCCTTTTCTGTTCATGACGAAAAATTCACCGGTGTTGCACACCCACGTGCTTTTCCTTTTTGTAAACTGCGTTCAGGTGAATAGCCACCCGATTCTTGGCCGATCCCCCAGTGTTGGTATGTGCCATCTTTTGATAGGCTAACAACAACAACAAAATGCGAACACTCCAAAACAGAGTGTTCTTGCTCATATTAATATAAAGCATCTGTTTTCACAAAATGGTTTATAAGTTTTTGCACTCTTTGAGCGTGCATGCGCACACTTCATAGTTTGCGCCTTTCGTGCTGTAATAAAGTTGTGCCGTACAAAGTTGCAAATCATATGCGTTAATAAACTCCATTTATCCGAGTCTCTCACTGGACATTGTTAATCTAAGGTGACACTGAAGAGCCCTACATTCAATTTTGTTCTGTATGCAAAGCCTTTCTAGTCCCTTCTAGCGCAAGTTTAATCTGCTGAAAGGATAAAATCTGCTTTTGAATTAATGACAATCAGTAGGCTAAGTAGATGTGATGTAAAAATATTACGCAAAATTATTCATATTTAAGCATAATATATTCGCGTCCACATTTGTGAGCATAGTGCCTTAAACCCTAATACATAAACATAAACACTGCTACATTTGCTTGCCTCTTCTAACTGATCGCTATACATGAAGAAATGTTTAGCTCTGACAATATACGCTCCAGGGAATTATTCTGCAGCTCATGAATTATAAAATAGATAAAAGCAGCAATTCTGTGAAGACAGGCAGAGGAATATTCGGAATTTAGAGCCCCGAACGTGGCTTTTAGATGTGCAGCCTTCACGTCTCCAACGTTGTTTAATTATTGCGTTCATAAGCTGGTTCCAATGGTTGCTTCCATCTTATGTTTTGCTTCAAGTACCGCTGCATCGAAGGGGTCACGAGTGATCTCAGCACAAGTGGCGAGGGAGAAAGAGATACCATCTTTCGCACTACCTTACACATGGTTTTGCAAAAATGAGAAATCATTTTCAAAGGTCGTTATTTGAAGGATTTATGTCAGAAGACTGAAACAAACTGTCCGCTCGCTCTACGAATGGGCTGATTATTATTTGTAGCCTTGAAGCTTAGCGGCCAGCTCTGAATTGAGCATGATGGGAGGACACGGGTTCCCCTTTTTCATTCACCGTTGTGTAGTGCTGCCGCTTCGTATTTTTCTTCGCCTTGGGTTTCATACATATCGTAATAATTCTTGCTAAAAACCGCAGCGACATTTTCAAAATGACAGAGAAAAAATGTTCTGACCGTCACTCAAAATGGTTGCTTCCTTCGATTTCATGCATTCTACAATCTACCACAAGCGGTCTCAGATCCCATTTGAATATTGGTCTCTCTGACTTGACTGGTCAAAGCGCGCTGTTTGACGGCAGCGGCTCAGCTATGTGGCGGATTCTTTGCGACCATCTGCGGGTCGTCATTGCTAGATCGGCCGCACTTTTTTGGAGGTGCTTCTCCATCAACTATTCTCATGAAAAACGCTTCAGCGCTAGACAGACAGTCAGAAAAACTTTATTGAGCAAGAGAGTTTTAGGCACAGTTGGGTGCCTGAGCCACTGCGCGGTCCAGCACTGCATCAAGTAGGTCATGCCGGGACATGACGTCGGCAGCCCGAGTCACCGCAAAGAGCTGCGATTTCGGGTCTGCAGGCATGAGCAGTACCTCCCAGTCCTCCCAGCTCGAGATGGCGTGCTGTCCCAGCGGGGGAGGGTCAGCAGGGCAGCCTAAATGGATATGGGAGAGTGTGGTGTGGGGTCCCCGCATAGGGAGCATGCAGGGGATGTGCCGCAATAGTGGGATAAAAGCTGAGGGGATGACAGAGAGTGGGTCTGCAGGCATCTGAACAGGATCTGTTGGAAGTGTGTAAAAGGGGAATGGGGAGGAGGGTAAGTCCGACGGTCCAAACGGGGTATTTGCGTGAGCTCCGCAAACGTGTGCGCCCGCTCCCTCGAGAATCCTGGATCGAGACTGTCCTGAGCCCGGCAAATCAAACCTCGGGAATTTTTATCGGCAGCCTCGTTTCCAGGGTTCCCTGAGTGAGCCGGCACCCACTGAAGCTCCACCCTGCGCGGTAAATTTTTGGTAGGGGTGTTCAACAATTGCCAGGCAAGGGCGTCAATCCTGCCCCAGGCAAAGTTGGACAGAGCTGGTTTTCGAGTCGCTGAAGATGTATTGTGCATCCGAATGTGCAAGGGCTAGGACGATGGCGGTCTCCTCGGCCTCCTCAGGTGAAGAGCCCGAGGGAAGACGGTGAGTTAGAGGGTGAGGTAGGGTTGGATTGTAGGCAACTGCTACCGCTTCATGCGCTGTACATGCGGCGTGTACCCAAACGGCATCGTGGGCTTGCCCATAATACTTATGGAGGGAATTTGCGCGAGCTACGCGGCAAGGGATGTGATATTGGGGATGGCGTTTCGAGGAAGGCGTTTCACAACGAGAGGTGTATGGATGTGTCGAGGGATGGCTATAAGGGTTGTCTGGTTAGCGGGTATGTTTATGCGAAGGGAAGAGAGTATATGGCGGCCAGTGGCACTCGTGGCAAGTCTAAGGTACTGTGTCTGAAGTTGCGCGTCAAATAGTTCCTTAATGGTGTTATGCATGCTTAGTGCAAGACGTTTGGCTATGCTAGTGCTACGAGGTAGGTTTAGGGCTCCTTAGTCGCAAGGCGGATCATTGCGTTCACGCGTTCGATTTTCGTGCGGTTCATTTTCGGATATGGGTTGCGTATAGAATGCGGCTAAGCGTAAATGCGTGCACTACTTACATGCTGTCCGCTTCGTCTAGACCCTTGTTAAGAGAGGACACTCGGCATAGAAGGTGCAACACGGATTGCGTGGTAGCCTTGAGGCTTTTAAGGGTATGTTCATTTTGTCCAGAATCCTGCAAGTGGAGGCCGAGGATGCGGGGGGTGGGGGTGATGGGGATAGGGGATCCTTTTGAATTGGTTTGGATGGGCGAGTTAGCGCCAGATTTTGGCCTAATAAGGAAGAGCGCGGACTTAGATAGGAAACATTCGAGCCCGATGGATGACGCGTGAGAGGAGATGGTGTCTGCTGCTAACTGAAGAGTTTCCTCAATTTCCCCGTCAGAACCATGAGTGGTCCATGTGGTAATATCATCAGCATACAGGGTATGCTTGAGGTGTGGGATTAGAGCCAGTTTGTGAGCTAGGGAGATGAGAGAAACGTTAAAGAAAAGAGGAGAAAGGACCGCCCCTTCAGGGGTTCCGAGCTCTCCGAGTGTATAAGGGGGTGTGGTAATCTATGTGCAGGGAGGCAGTGCGGCCCGAAAGAAACGCGCGAGCGTAGTTGCAGGTTTTAGGGCCTACCTGTAGAGCCTTCGGTTCCCGTAAGATGGCATCGTGTCAAATTCTGTCAAATGCTTTGGTGAGGTCAACTGCCAGGATAGCTTTAGTGTGGTGGGGGATGGTATCATCAAGCACGCCATGCGTAATTTGAAGTAGGGCGTCCTACGCAGATAGATGCGCATGAAAGCCGAGCATACAGCGGGGGAAAAGGTGGTTGTCTTTCATGTAGGTTTTTAGCCGAGCATGAAATATGTTCTCGAAGACGTTGCCTAGACAGGATGTAAGAGAAATGGGCCGGATTGTTTCTAGGGCGATAGGCTTGTGTGGTTTTGGAAAAAAAAAAATTTTCCATGCTTCCACGAGGCAGGGAGAGTAGCTTCCTCCAAACATTCGTTAAAGTAGTTGGCTAAGTAAGAGATGGATGCATCGTCAAGATTTCTGATAGCTGCATTGGTAATTTGATCGTCTCCGCGAGCGGTATTTCGTAATTTCAATAGGCGGCGCGAAATTCTGACTCTGTATTAAGGGCATCGAGCTCGGGCTGGGGTGAGCCTGCATAATCAGGATACTTGCAAGGGACAGCGGGCGTTGTATTGGTGCATTTCACCTGGGCGAGGAAGGCGTCGGTGTCCTGTCTATGGTTGTGAGAGAGGAGGGAAATACTAAGGCGCGTCTGGGATTTGGATTGCGTGGGGTCTAGCATGTGCAGTAACAGATGCCAAGCGCGGTTTGTGGGGAGATTTGAGAAGTGAGGAGAGTAAGTTAATTGGCTTACGTGGGAGAAGGTAGCAGTTAAGAAAGAACAGAGTTGATTCTGCAGAGGTGGGCGGTAAGACTTCAGTAAGGCTATTAGCGACAGGGGAGGTAATTAATTGCTACACGTAATGCAAAACTTTACTGACATATGTGACCACCCGAGGAAGATCAGTGGGGTCTGAGAGGATAAAAGCGTATCCTGGCAGCTGCCTGCAAACATTGGCGTCCTGAACAGCGATAATGCCTGGTGGGGATTACGAACTTGCGATCAATTGGTGCAGATGATCGCGCTTTCGCCGAACGCCCCTGCAATTCCACTGAAAAATCTGTAAACAATTAAGGCCCGTCAGAGGATCCATGTTGTTGGGTAGGGATGGGAAGGAGGGGTTGTCCAACGTTCTCTTTGTACAAGCATAGTGTTTAACGCCCCTAAAGAGTAAGCCCATTTCGTACCATACATGCTCAAAAAACGGCGTGTTCTGCGGAGAAAACGCCACCGATAATTTTGGCATTCTTGACGCGCCACTCTAAAAAGTCCACTGCAGCACTCTTTCTTCGTCAATGACAATGAAAATTTGCGTGCCTTTTCTACACTAACCTGTCGACAGATTCCGAGCCCTAAATTGTATCATTCCCTATGATTTGTAAAGATAGAATGGCAACAGGAAAGGTATTTACTCATTCCGCCATATTTGCTCATATTTTCTTTTTTTAACAAACGCATTTCGCTCTAGCTACAAGAGATGGCGCCACAAGCTTGACAAGGAGGGTCAAAATGGTAAATGCGTGATATTCAAAGGTGGAAATGCGCCTTACGTGCGAAAATAAGAGGAAGCTTAGGTCGCGTCTACACATGTGAACCGAGCGCCTGAAGGGGCTATACCGATTTCTGCGTATGCCGATGTTTTTTTGAGAGCTAAAGACGCAATTTATTCATGAAAAAATATCATTACTATCTCTGCCGCCTATCAATTCAAAACTCGTGCCACTCATACCAAATACGCCCCCTCGATTATCGCTTTGGAGTGAATGACGCCGTAGTCTAGATCCTCTGGAGGCCGATTGCAAAAAAAAAAAAACGAACTTGGCCCTGATTTACCGGTTTAAGGTAAAAGCGCAGCAAAGTTGCAACTTTTTTTATACAGGCTTTTTATAACATTCAAATTTCGAGTTGCACTCAAGTGTTCGACTGCTCGTTCCCACAGCGACTTCATCATTCACCTATGTCAGTGCACGTTAATGAACCCAAGGTGGTCGAAATATCCGGAGTCCTTCACTACGGCGCCTCTCATAGCCTGAGTAGCTCTGGGACGTTAAACCCCCATAAACCGAAACAAACCAAACCATCTGTTTCCTTATCCAGTTTATCAAGGCTTCACCGTTTTCACCGCTCTGCTTCGTCTTGCCACATCGCTATATCCTCTGGATCGGTTCACTCACGCATACGCTCGCTCCTTCTGTGTTGCTAATCAGCTCACCGTGCACGTCTTCCGGCTTCGGAATCTATCTCCGGACAGCCGTTACCCGCGATCTACCTTTTGCTGCACTGCGCGTTCCTCCGGCGACTTGTCCTAAAGAGGATAATGGCGCATAGCCACCGGGGGGATTGGCCAAGACACAGGTGGCAACTGAGAGGTGGGAAAACGGTAAAATAAAAATGTTAAGGAAATAAAATTAAAAATAAGAAGCAAGATTTGTTGTTTGAGCCGAATAAAAATCAAACACTGTGAGATTGGTGACTGAAAAAGAGAACGTGGCTAACCGTGCCGTGTTTACTAAGGTACTGAGAATGATGAGATAAATTTTCCACACAGTAGCCAGAAGATGAAATTCAGAAAAATTTCAGGATGACAGCCATTTCTTCTCTGATACGAAAGTTTGAATAACGGAGAGCAAATTCCTGTTACTGCTCCCAATGGTGGTGGTGGTTGTGGTGGTAAAAACATTAATTATAGAGAGAGGTGTTGGGGTCCGTGACCGGAAGGGTCACGCCCAATGGTACAAGCAGCAAGAGACAGAACAAACCCAGCAGACAGGTTTAGACCTAGCTGTCTTAGCGGGGGCTCTAGCAGGCGCCTCCCCAAAAAGGAGAAGCGGCGGCAGGTCAACAAGAAGTGATCTATCGTTTCGGGTTTCGCGCAGAGCGGGCACAATGAGCACACCGCCAGGCCAGACCTATGTCGGTAGATGTTGAATTGATGTACGGGACAACGTAAATGCTCTTTCATGTTTATCTGCTTGTTGGGCTCCTTCGCATCTTTCGCCCTCCTCCCACCGGCTGCAGCTGATGCGAAGCTCCAATGAGATTTTACTCGCGAAGCGGCTAGGAAGGACCACAACTACATATTGTTTGTCAACTTTTATAGCTAAAAAAAGTTCGATTTCCGTGAAAGTGGAGCATGCCGTTATAGCTTAGTAACATAGTCCTCAATGGCAAGGTCGGCTTGTCCTTAGTATCCTATTATCCCTCATGGACGTTTTCTGTTTAATATACAACCCAGCGCCGTCGCCCAAAAATGATACAATTTACAACGCCCTGTCGCATTTCATGGTTAACGTGAAGGAAAATCACTGCTGAATAAGAATCCTTATATCAAAGCGTATCAAACTGCTTAGATGCATCACAAATATGATTGTCGCTATGAAACTAATAAAAGTGATTATCAGAACAGCAAACCAACAATAAGATAACTATACATATTCCTTGTCTCGTGCAACACACGCCTTGGGCGGCTCGCAAAAGGCGACGAGAAGTGCTTTTTAGCTTTCCCCTGCTAGCCAGATAACTGTGAATAAAAGCAAGAAATGAAGTGCTCCGTCCAGCGCGGCGGGGCTGCCGATAAGAGTTCTACTGTCCGCCAGTGTGGGCTATCATCTACGACTGCCCTGGTGGAAATGCCAGCAGGACAAACACTAGAACAATAAAACCAGCGACATCCTCTAGGCGAACGCTTCTTGGAGCTGAACCTACAACCAACATTGCTGGCTAAGGAAGATGTTCAATAATAAAGACAAGTTCAGTCTTGTCTCGGGCTAGCGCCACCGCGCACGCGCTCCAGCTAGATGGCTTCCAGTAATCAGCGGGTGGTCCCATGGCGCTCTTTGTTGACCTGCAATAGCCGGTTGACACATGTAAAGAATAACTATAAGCATCTAAGGCATGTATATATATATATATATATATATATATATATATATATATATATATATATATATATATATATATATATATATATATACATCCAGCGCTATGGACGAGGGTGGCGCTGGTGAACACTCTCAAGGTTCGCTTACACCCAATAAACATATATACCCACGAGAGCAGCAGATTGGACAGCCGTCGCCGTAGCTCAGTTGGTAACAGCACCGGACGCGATATTCGGAGGTCGTGGGTTCGGATCCAACCGGCGGCATGGTTGTTTTTTCTGCAGCTTTATAAGTAATTTTCTTTAAGCGAAAGATTAATCTAAGTATTATTAACCCAGTGATTAGCACTACGCATTAAAAAAAATTAAAAACATTCCCCTGTGCACCTTGGTTTCGGTGACTGTTGGCTCCCTTCATAAGTTTGTCAAAAAACGAGTCCTTCATCTCCTTTACCTTGTCTGCTCATTGCTTAACGAGGGTCTCGGTTCTGGCAGTCTTGATGCCATAGGTAGCATAATAAGGCTTTCGCACAGTTTCCGCCCTCGTCGTTAGATGACGTTCCACGTCACACCCGCGGTAACACAGGACGTGCTACCTCCGCCGCTATGGACGAGGGTGGCGCTGGTGAACACTCTCAAGGTTCGCTTACACCCAATAAACATATATACCCACGAGAGCAGCAGATTGGATAGCCGTCGCCGTAGCTCAGTTGGTAAGAGCACCGGACGCGATATTCGGAGGTCGTGGGTTCGGATCGCACCGGCGGCATGGTTTTTTCTGCTGCTTTATAAGTAATTTTCTTTAAGCGATGGATTAATCTAAGTATTATTAACCCAGCGATTAGCACTACGCATTAAAAGAAATTTAAAACATTCCCCTATGCACCTTGCTTTCGGTGACTGTTGGCTCCCTTCATAAGTTTGTTTTATATATATATATATATATATATATATATATATATATATATATATATATATATATATATATATATATATATATATATATATATATTCAGCTTTGGAATCTACAGAGGCTGGAGCTTAACAAAGAAGACGACGAGAAGCGACGAACGCTCGGTCCCTCGTGCGTGCTCTGGACTGGCAGCTGAATCTGGTCTGTGCCTGGACTGTACCGCTGGTTGTTGTCGACGCTATGCTTTGCAAGACGTTACTTATTACAAGTGGTGGAGGTGCCAACGATCCCTTCGCCCTGGAGCTTCGCACCCGCGCATAGCCTACCGCCTCTGCAATGCCTGAGACAGTCACCCAAACCGCTTTACCGCTTCCGTAGGTTGTCTCCTGTTCCGGCATTGCGCGCCAGCGTGACCCGCCCATCTTCAGCGGCACAGATGACACGGATGTGGAGGATTGGTTGGCCTCCTATGAACGCGTAAGCGCATAAAATAAGTGGGACGATACCGTCAAGCTCACCACGTTATCTTTTATTTGAGCGACGTAGCCAATCTTTGGTTTCGAAACCACGAGGCTGACATCTCAAGCTGGGCAGCTCTAAAAACCAGTCTGACAGAAGACGTTGATCGTCCCGCAGTGCGTAAGCTTCGCGTCGAGCAACGCTTGCGAAGTCGAGCCCAGCAAACCGGTCAAAACTTCACCAGTTATATAGAAGAAGTCGTCGAACCCTACAAGCGTGTCAACCCTTCTATGAGCGAGGCCGACAAGATCAGGCATATTATGAAAGTCATTCAGGATGATGCCTTCCAGATGCTCGTCGACAAAGATCCCCAGACTATCTCCGGTGTCATCTGCTTCTGCCAAAGCTTCGGTGAGCTGCGCACACAGCGCCTTTCTGCCCGGCGTGCAGGTTTTCAGGAGGCCACACTTTCCAGCTTGGCTCTCCCAGGGGACGGTACCCTGGACCAACCTTCGCGCCTCCATTGCATCCAGCAGTTTGTACGTGAGAAAGTCGCACGCCAGATATCTTTGTCTACCTGCCCGCCTACGCCTGCGTCGTACCTACAGCGTGTTACAGAGGAGCAGGTCGCTGAAGTCCTACCACCTCCTCTTCAGCCACCGCTGATCGCGGCTCCTCAGACGTACGCCGATGCCGTGGTGCGTTCGCGGCCCTCACCTGCTGCCCCTGTCAGCAGAAGTCTGTTTTGCTGCCCCATGCAGCGCTGACAATTGTTCCTGGCTCCAGCGCTATTTATGTGGCCATCCCGTTCTCCTGCCCTACCACTTTACTCAGTGGTCAATCGCTTGGTAGTGTCGCCTTTCTCTATCCCGCCTCAGCATACCCCCTTGTCGATAGCACGACAGGCCTTCACGTCACCGCCATTACGCCAGTTCTCATAAACAATCAGTCTTCTGTCGATATTTTTCACCGTTCCGTCGACGACGCCCTGAATGTCTACCCAACGAGGCCAGCTTATCTCCGTTCTGCACCATTTTCAAGCTTCGTTTGACTAGCATCAACCTTCCTTGGGCCGCAAACCACCGTCGCCCACTGTATTGACACTGGAACCCATGAGCGTTTGCGCCAACGTCCGTACCGCGTGTAAGTCGCTGAGCGCCGCACCACTGACGAGCAGGTGACCGACATGCTCAAGGGCCACGTGATAAAGCCGTCGCACAGCCCGTGGGCATCGCCAGTGGTCCTGATCAAGGAAAAAAGGACGGTTCCATCCGGTTCTGCTTGGACTACCGTCGTCTGAACAAGATTGCACGCAAGAACGTTTACTCTCTCCCCCGTATCGACGATGCCCTCGACTGCTTGCAGGGCGCTGAGTTCTTTTCTTCATTGGACTTGCGCTCCGATTACTGACAGGTGCCGATGGCGGAGGCTGATCGGCCAAAAACGGCATTCGTCACACCAGACGGGCTCTATGAATTTAATGTCATGCCCTGCGGCCTCTGCAGTCCACCCGCCACATTCGAGCGCATGATGGACAGTATACTCCGAGAACTCCAATGGCAAACATACCTGTGTTATCTAGCCGACGTTGTGATATTTTCAAAGAAGATTTTGTCTCACCCCCAGCGCCTTGCGACTGTTCTTCGCTGCCTTGCCGACGCTGGACTCAAACTCAATTTGAAAAACTGCCGCTTCGGAGTTCGGCAGCTCACTATTTTCGGGCACGTCGTGTCGAAGGATGGCGTTCTCCCGGACAAGGCTAGGTTGCGTGCTGTGGCCGAATTTTCGAAGCCCACTTCTGTAAAAGACCTCTGCAGCTTCGTCGGCCTCTGCTCCTACTTGCGCCGCTTTGTACGCAATTTCGCCACTATCATCGACCCACTGACCAAGCTCCTTTCCAGCCACGACCTTTCGGCCTCTTCGCCAGCCGGTGGCGAAGCGTTTACGATGCTCCGTCGCCTCCTAACCACTCCACCAATTATGCGACACTTCGACCCTCGTTCTCCGACGGAACTCCACACCGTTGCGAGCGGCGTCGGCCTCAGTGCAGTACTCGCTAAGCACAAGCAAGACTTTGACGAATACGTTATCGCTTACGCTAGCCGGACACTAACAAAAGCTGAAGCCGGCTATTCTGTCACAGAGAAGGAGAGTTTAACCATTCTTTGGGTGATCGTCAAATTTCGCCCCTACCTGTATGGGCGCCCTTTTGACGCTGCCACCGATCACCACGCCCTCTGCTGGTTGTCCACTTTGAAAGATCCCTCTGGTCGACTGGCGCGCTGGGCTTTGCGACTCCAAGAGTACGACATTCGCGTTATCAATCGTTCCGGCCGCAAACATGCTGATGCTGATGCCCTCTCACGTTCCCCTGTACCATCTGAGGCAGTGCCTTGTACATCCGCCCTGCCTTCTTTGACGTTTGAGTCCGCTGATATGGCAACCGAGCAACGCAAAGACCCGTGAATCACTTGCCTCTTAGATCTCTTATCTGGCCAATCGTCTAGACCTCCTTCCCGTGCTCTCTGTCGTCAGTCCCACCATTTCGCCATCCTAGACGAGCTTCTTTACAGCCGCAACTACCTCCCGTATGGTTGCAAGTGGCTTCTCGTAATTCCGACACAACTGCGCTCTTTCATTTGCTCTTCGTACCACGATGATACCCAGTGTGCCCATGCCGGATTCTTGAAAACCTTCAGCCGCCTACGATAGCGGTACAGCTGGCGTGGGATGGTCCGTTGTATCCGCAGTTCGCTCAGTCCTGCACCGCATGTCCGCGACGCAAACATCCACCTCGCCGACCCACCGCTGCTATGCAGCCGCTGCCTTGCCCAGCACAGCCTTTCGAGCGTGTTGGCCTCGACATCTACGGCCCTCTTCCAGCACATGAACCGGGTACCGCTGGATCATCGTTGCCATCGACCACCTTACACGCTATGCTCAAACGTCGCCTTTACCATCCTCTACAGTCCATGACATTGCATCCTTTATTCTTTATCGCATCATTCTTCGCCATGGTGCGCCCAAAGAGCTTCTCAGTGATAGAGGCCCGGCCTTCCTCTCTGAAGTTGTAGAAGCTCTCCTTCCGGAATGCAACGCCGTTTATCGCACCAGCTCCGCCTACCGTCCTCAGCCGTCCCCAGACAAATGGCATTGTTGAGCATTTTGACCGTACCCTCGGCGACATGCTGGCCATGTATGTTGCTTCCGACCATTGTAATTGGGACCGTGTTCTAAGTTTTTGTGACATACGCATTTAACTCCGCTGCTCAAGCCACCACCGGATTTTCTCCGTACTTTCTCCTGCACGTCCGTGAGCCTTCTTGCACAATGGACACCATTCTACGTTACCGCCCTGATGCTTCCGAATTTACAACTCTTTCTCAAGGCGCAACTTAAGCCGAAGAATGCCGACAGCTTGCCCGGTCCATCACTTCTCACGCTCAGCAGCAGCAGAAAAGCACCCGCGATCCCCCGGCACTTCCTCCCGCTTACCTTCCTGACCCTTTGGTCTGGCTCTGGGTACCCTCCTCATTTTCCGGCCTTTCCTCCAAAGCTATTAGGAAGTACCAGGGACACTACCGTATTCTTCAGCAGACATCCCCCATTAATTTCCTCATCGAACCCCTTACGCATGCCCTGATCAGCGTGGCCGAGGATGCGCCATATTCCACGCGACCCGCCTCAAACCATACTACGACTCCGCCGTCGTCACATCGCCCTAGGCCGCCAGGATGGCGCCCTTCCGTCCGGAGGGAATTGCAAGACTGGCCTTCGTGTTTGGAATCCTCAGACGCTGGAGCTAAACGAAGAAGACGACGAGAAGCGCCGAACGCTCCGAAGCTCGAGCGCAGAACGCTCGGTCCCTCATGCGTGCTCTGTGGCTGACTGCTGCGTCTGGTATGTGCCTGGACTGTACCGCTGGTTTTTCGTGACGCTGTGCTTTGCAAGACGTTTCTTATTACAATATATATATATATATATATATATATATATATATATATATATATATATATATATATATATATATATATATATATGGTTGAAGCGAACAGTCACCGAAACCCAGATGCACAGGGGAAGATTTCAATTTTTTTAATTTGTAGTGCTGATCAGTGGGAGAATAATACTTACATTAATTCGTCGCTTAAAAACTACTTATCAAGCAGCAGAAAAAACAACCATGCCTCAGGTGGGGTCCGAACCCACGACCTCCGAAATTCGCGCCCAGTGCTCTACCAGCTGAGCTACGGCGAGGGCTGTCCAATCTTATGCTCTCGTGGGCATTTATGTTTATTGCGCGTAAGCGAACCTTCAGAGTGTTCACCAGCGCCACACTCATCATAGCGTCGGACGTAGCACGTCCTGTATTACCGGGAGTTTGACGTGGAACGTTATCTAATGTCGCGGGCGGAAACTGTGCGAGAACCCTCTTATGCCTGATGGCGTCGAGACGGCCAGAACCGAGACCCTTGTTAAAGGGACACTGAGGAGAAATTGAAGTTGGCTTGTATCCATAGAATAGCAGCTCCTGATCACAAAAACACCACTCTTCCTGAAAACAATGCTCATGTAATGCAGAAAATAGCAAGAACCAAAATACAGGTATCGCCGCCACAGGCCAATCTCGCAAGTACAAGCGTGATGCTTCCTAGGACAAGAGTCGCCTCCTTGGAGGAATTTTCTTTACCTCATTGAAGTCACGAATCTCTGAGGCTTGCAAAGGAAGGTTGCACATAGCACCGCTAGCCGTCAGAAATCATGGAGTCTGCGTTTACGTGATAATAACATCATTCCATCTTTCAGTCTTCCTAATCATGACCGTTCTATCTCTGATATCACGGTTAGCACTCAGGGCGTTTTAAATCTTATCTTGCACCTTGACTCGAAAAAATGCGTTGGACCGGAAAGTATCCCAAATACCTTCCTTGCACGTTATTCTCTTTGGTCGTGTCGATATCTCTCATTTATTTTTCAACAATCCCTTTCTACTGGCATTGTCCCTTCCTCATGGAAACTCGCCAATGTACTCCTACTCTATAAATCCGGCAACAAACAACTTCTTTCTAACTATAGGCCGATCTCTTTAACTGCACATTCATGTAAGATCCTAGAGCACATTATTTATAAACACATCATGGAATTTCTTGAAGCAACTAAACTTCTGTCAAGGGCTCAACACGGGTTTCGCAAGGGATTTAGTACAGTGACTCAGTTAACAGAATTTGCGCATGACATTTTTCTCAGCGTAGATGCCGGTAACCAAATCGATGCCATATTCATCGATTTCTCAAAAGCTTTTGACACGGTTCTTCACTCTAAACTGTTATGCAAACTAAAAGTCATTCTCAATTACTCTCAATTCGTTGACTGGATTGCCGATTTCCTATCGCACCGCTCCCAGTCTGTTCGCTTCAATTCCGTCGATTCTTCGAAAGCTGACGTAACCTCAGGTGTTCCCCAAGGCTCTGTCCTTGGCCCTTTGTTGTTTTTACTTTATATTAATGATTTGCCTGACAGTATAACCTCAAAGATCCGTCTATACGCCGATGATTGTGTATTGTACCACACTATTAACTCTGTCAGTGATCACTTCCTTCTGAATGAGTCTTTTGGTATATTCTGTGATTGGTGCAATACGTGGCAGATGAAAATCAACTTCAGCAAAACAGTTGTCATGTCTTTCACCAACCGCCTATGCCCTTCTAATTACAATTATTCATGTCCTTCTAATTACGATTATTCATCCCTAAAAAGGGTACATGAATATAAATATCTTGGCGTTGTTTTTTCACACAATATGTCATGGTCAAAACACATCGATCATGTCACAGCTAAAGCTCTTAAAAAGGTAGGTTACTTGAGGCGCACAGTACGGGATGCTCCTAAAGAGACGAAATTGGTCATGTATAAAACTCTAATTCGCCCTATTCTTGAATACGCTTCCAATGTTTGGCATCCATATAAGCAATGTGAAATTGATCAAATAGAATCTGTACAAAGAAAAACTGTAAGATTTATTTTTCGCCGCTACGACTTTCATTTTTCACCCTCATCTGCGATATCTTCCTTAAACTTAAGTCCGCTCGCATCCCGCCGGAAAACTGAGTCCTTAAAACTTCTTCACTCAATAGTGCATTCTGCTAATTGCCTCTCAGAGAGTAAGCACGTTTTCAAAACCATCACTAACCAGGAGCCATCACGATCTTAATATCCAACCCTTTTTTGCCCGTACTAACGCTTTCAAATACAGTTTTTTTCCGCGTACCGTGGAGAGTTGGAACTCTTTAAATGGAAATATACGTGCCTTTTCTGTGTCTGATTTTGCGTCCGAAATTGAGACGTAGCATTATATGATGTTGTATGCAGCGTTTGTTTCACATTTTGCCATGTACCCCTTTATGCGCGCAACTGTACCGCATGATATATGTAACCACTCCTGATATAGCCCCTGAAATGGGGCTGCAGTATTTTCAAGTAAATAAACAACCTGACTTTAAAAGCAGCTGCGCCACACTTCGTAGCGCCTTCATTAAACAAAATTACTCCCCTCAGCTGATCGATGAAGCCATAGGGGGCGCAAATACACAATCCCGAAGGATTCTACTCGCTTAAGAAAAACCAGATACTTCCTACTCGAATACCAGCCTTGTCCTCCCTCATTCTGCATCCGCATCAAAAGTTTCGGCAATCTTAAAAAAACACTATAATATTCTCATTCAAAGTGTTCGCCTGAAGGAAATATTCGTAGAGTCACGAAGGGCTGTTTATAGAAGATCGAGAAATCTACAGGACATATTAACTTCTTCAAAATCTACTGCTCCGCAACCCACAGGCTACCACCCTTGAAACAAGAGCCGCTATAAAGTTTGTCCGCATATGACAACGGCTCAGAGAGTTAGCAGTACGGGTTCTAACTTTCATTTAGAAATTCAGGATGACTTCACCTGCGATAGCGCGAACGTTATTTACCTACTGCAGTGTACCATATGTAACCTTCAGTATGTAGGCCAGACAGAAACCACCTTTAGATTACGCTTCGATAACCACAGAACCCATGTTAAATCCCTCCCAAACCTGCCCCTATCAAGACATGTTCAGCTCCCATGTCATGCATTTGATCATATTACAGCTACTATTCTGGAATCTGCATTTAAATCTAAACACGACCGAGAAATTAGAGAGTATTTCCTGATCTATAAGATTAATACAGTATCTTCTGGCTTGAACGAAAGCACGGGGAAATTGAGCACCCTACCAGTTCAAACACGGTGATATCCACAGATGTTAAGTGCTATTCTGTTCGTGCTTTTTCTTCATGTATATCACGCGCCGCGTTTGCGTTTCATCGCACCTGTATGTTTAACTTGCCGCTGCATCATATAGCTAAAATTTCGCTACGTTCAACTTTTTACATCACCGCAGGGGTATGCTTCTTATTTATTCTTTTCTTGTGCTCGGACAGAACAGGCAGATAGCGTCTTGAGTTATTTTGTCAGGATGTAATAAAAACTAATACTGTTACCGTTTATGCTGCTTTCTCGTGACCTGTGTTTTTTAGTGACTGTTTTTTTAGTGTTTTTAGATTGTACAACATCCGGCTTCTTAAGTTTTGCTGTCTAGTGATTCTGGTTTCTCATCTTTGCACTGTAAGCATGACACGTTTAATCATCTGTCATCGCATTCTATAGCTGAGATTGTTAACGCACTAAATTTCGCAACGTATCCCTCCTGTTCAGCCATTGTGACCTGCATTCACGTTCTATTCACGTGTGCCATACGTTTTTAATATTCTGCGCATTATATGTTTGTACGTTTTTTTGCGCACCATCCGTCATATTCTGTGTCCTCCGTTCCTATTCTGTTATTCTGATAAAAGCCATTCTACGGCCGAAACGTCAAATCACATTATTCCAAACGGTGGTCTATATATGTATATATATATATATATATATATATATATATATATATATATATATATATATATATATATATATATATATATATATATATATATATATATATATAGTTAAAAGAAATGAGGGGCCCGTTTGACAAATTTATGAAGGGAGCCAACAGTCACCGAAACCAAGGTGCGTAGGAGAACGTTAATTTTTTTTTAATGTGTTATGCTTATCAGTGGGATAATAATACTTAGATTAATAAATAGCCTAAAGAAAATTACTTATAAAGCAGCAGAAAAAACAACCATGCCGCCGTTGGGATCGGAACCCACGACCTCCGAATATCGCGTCCGGTGCTCTTACCAACTCAGCCACGGCGACGGCAGTCCAATCTGCTGCTCTCGTGGGTATTTATGTTTACTGGGTGTAAGCGAGCCTTGATAGTGTTCACCAGCGCCACCCTCGACCATAGCGGCGGACGTAGCACGTCCTGTAATACCGCGAGCGTGACGTAGAACGTCATCTAATGGCGAGGGCGGAAACAGTGCGAGAGCCCTCTTATGCAACCTATAACATCAAGATATCCGGACAGGCCGCCATTGGAATCTGAACCTGGCAACGTTTAACGCTAGAACTTTAGCTAGTGAGGCTAGCCTAGCAGTGCTGTTTGAGGAACTAGCGGGAATTAAATGGGATGTGATAGGGCTTAGCGAAGTTAGAAGGACAGGTGAGGCATATACAGTACTAAAGGACGGACACATACTGTGCTATCGCGGGTTAGAGGATAGACGAGAACTAGGTGTGGGATTCCTCATTAATAAGGATATAGCTGGCAACGTAGAGGAGTTCTACAGTATTACCGAGAGGGCAGCAACTATAGTAATTAGGCTGAATAGGAGGTACAAGCTGAAAGTGGTGCAGGCCTACGCACCCACATCCAGCCATGATGACCAGACCGTTGAAAGTTTCTATGAGGACGTAGAATCGGCAATGAATAAAGTAAAATCGCAGTACACTGTACTGATGGGCGACTTCAATGCGAAGGTGGGCAAGAAGCAGGCTGACGACCACGCGGTAGGTGACTATGGGATAGGCTCTAGAAATAGCAGGGGAGAGTTATTAGTCGAATTCGTGGATAGAAATAATTTACGGATCATGAATACCTTCTTCCGCAAACGAGAAAACAGGAAGTGGACCTGGAAGAGCCCCAATGGTGAGATTAAAAATGAAATGGACTTCATACTATGCGCTAAACCTGGCATCATTCAGGATGTGGCCGTCCTCGAAAAGCTGCGTTGTAGCGACCACAGAATGGTGAGGTCTCGAATTAGCTTAGACTTGAAGAGGGATCGGAAGAAGCTAGTGAAGAAGAAGACCATTAACGAGTTAGCCGTAAGAGGGAAAGCACAGGGGTTTAGGATAGCGCTGCAAAACAGATATTCGGCTTTAACTGAGGAAGATAATCTTTATGTTCATTCAAAGCACGATAATCTGACAACAATAATTACGGAGTGCGCAGTAGAAGTAGGCGGTAGGACAGTTCGAAAGGATACCGGGAAGCTATCTCAGGTGACGAAAGATCTGATTAAGAAGCGCCAAAACATAAGGGCATGTAACCCTACAGATAGAATAGAACTAACGGAGCTATCAAAGTTAATAAATAAGCGCAAGGTAGCCGACATAAGGAAGTTTAATATGGAGAAAATCGAGCATGCTATAAAGAACGGAGGTAGACTAAAAACAGTGAAGAGGAAACTAGGCATAGGTAAAAACCAGATGTATGCATTAAGAGACAAGCAGGGCAATGTCATTAGCAATATGGATAAGATAGTTAACGTAGCCGAAGTGTTCTACACAGACCTGTACAGTAGCCAATGTAATCAGAGCGTTAATGAGAAAGACAGCAGTGCACAGCAATGCGTCATCCCGCCAGTAACGAAAGATGAAGTAAAGAAAGCCATAGAAGCAATGAAAAGGGGAAAAGCAGCTGGGGAGGATCAGGTAACAGCAGATCTGTTGAAGGATAGAGGGGACATCGTGCTAGAAAAACTAGCCACCCTGTATACGCAATGCCTTATGACCTCGACTGTACCAGAAGCTTGGAAGAATGCAAACATTATCTTAATTCATAAGAAGGGAGACGCCAAGGACTAGAAAAATTACAGGCCGATCAGCTTACTATCCGTTGCCTACAAAGTATTTACTAAGGTAATCGCTAATAGAGTGAGGGCAACGTTAGACTTTAATCAACCAAATGATTAGGCAGGCTTTCGTAAAGGATATTCCACAATTGATCATATTCACACTATCAATCAGGTGATAGAGAAATGCGCAGAATATAATCAACCTCTATATATAGCTTTCATTGATTACGAGAAAGTATTCGACTCAGTGGGAACCACAGCAGTCATACAGGCATTGCGTAATCAGGGGGTAGAAGAGCCTTATGTCAAAATACTCTAAGATATATAGCAACTGCACAGCTACTATAGTCCTCCATAAAGTCAGCAATCAAATTCCGATAAGGAAGGGCGTCAGGCAAGGAGACACGATCTCGCCAATGCTGTTCACCGCATGTTTACAGGAGGTATTTCGAGGCCTGAATTGGGAACAGTTGGGAATAAGAATAAATGGAGAATACCTAAATAATCTGCGATTTGCTGATGACATTGCCTTGTTGAGTCACTCAGGAGGTGAACTGCAAATCATGATCAATGACTTAGACAGGCAGAGCAGATCGATGGGTCTAAAAATTAACATGCAGAAAACCAAGGTAATGTTCAACAGCCTAGCAAGGCAACAACAGTTCACAATCAGCAGCGAGAGCCTAGAAATTGTGACGGAATACATCTACTTAAGGCAGGTAGTGACAGCTGATCCGGATCATGAGAGGGAGATAACTAGAAGGATAAGAATGGGGTGGAGCGCATTTTTCTATGTCAAATTCTCGCAGATCATGAGTGGCAGTTTACCAATTTCCCTCAAGAGGAATGTGTACTACAACATAATCTTACCGGTACTCACCTACGGAGCAGAAACTTGGAGGATAACGAAAAGAGTTCAGGTTAAGTTCAGGACAACGCAGCGAGCCATGGAAAGAGAAATGATAGGTGTAACGTTAAGAGATCGGAAGCGGGCAGAGTGGGTGAGGGAACAAACACGGGTTAATGACATCCTAGTCCAAATCAAGAGAAAGAAATGGGCTTGGGCAGGGCATGTAATGCGAAGGCAAGAAAACCGCTGGTCCTTAAGGGTAACGGAGTGGATTCCAAGAGAAAGTAAGCGGAGCAGGGGGCGGCAGAAGGTTAGGTGGGCGGATGAGATTAAGAAGTTTGCCGGCAAAGGGTGGATGCAGCTGGCAAAGGATAGGGTTAATTGGAGAGACATGGGAGAGGCCTGTGCCCTGCAGTGGGTCTAGTAAGGCTGATGATGATGATGAACATCAAGACTGCCAGAACCGAGACCCTCGTTAAGCTATTCGCAGACAAGTTAAAGGAAATGAGGGGCCCGTTTGACAAATTTATGAAGGGAGTCAACAGTCACCGAAACCAAGGTGCATAGGGGAACGTTAATTTTTTTTAAATGTGTTATGCGTATCAGTGGGATAATAATACTTTGATTAATAAATCGCTTAAAGAAAATTACTTATAATGCAGCAGAAAAAACAACCATGCTGCCGGTGGCATCCGAACCCACGACCTCCGAATATCGCGTACGGTGCTCTTACGGAGTAAGTTTTTTTAAGCGATTTATTAATCTAAGTATTATTATCCCACTGATAAGCATAACACATTAAAAAAGATTAACGTTCCCCTATGCACCTTGGTATCGGTGACTGTTGGCTCCCTTCATAAATTTGTCAAACGGGCCCCTCATTTCCTTTAACTTGTCTGCGAATAGCTTAACGAGGGTCTCGGTTCTGGCAGTCTTAATGTCATAGGTAGCATAAGAGGGCTCTCGCACAGTTTCCGCCCTCGCCGTAAGATGACGTTCTACGTCACGCTCGCGGTATTACAGGACGTGCTACGTCCGCCGCTATGGTCGAGGGTGGCGCTGGTGAACACTCTCAAGGCTCGCTTACACCCAGTAAACGTAAATACCCACGAGAGCAGCAGACTGGACAGCCGTCGCCGTAGCTCAGTTGGTAAGAGCACCGGTCCCGATATTCGGAGGTCGTGGGTTCGGTTCCCACTGGCGGCATGGTTGTTTTTTCTGCTGCTTTATAAGTAATTTTCTTTAAGCGATTTATTAATCTAAGTATTATTATCCCACTGATAAGCATAACAAATTAAAAAAAATTAACGTTCCCCTATGCACCTTGGTTTCGGTGACTGTTGGCTCCCTTCATAAATTTGTCAAACGGGCCTTTCATTTCCTTTAACTTGTCTGCGAATAGCTTAACGAGGGTTTCAGTTCTGGTAGTCTTGATGTCATAGGTAGCATAAGAGGGCTCTCGCACAGTTTCCGCCCTCGCCGTTAGATGACGTTCTACGTCACGCTCGCGGTATTACAGGACGTGCTACGTCCGCCGCTATGGTCGAGGGTGGCGCTGGTGAACACTCTCAAGGCTCGCTTACACCCAGTAAACATAAATACCCACGAGAGCAGCAGATTGGACAGCCGTCGCCGTAGCTCAGTTGGTAAGAGCACCGGTCCCGATATTCGGAGGTCGTGGGTTCGGTTCCCACTGGCGGCATGGTTGTTTTTTCTGCTGCTTTATAAGTAATTTTCTTTAAGCGATTTATTAATCTAAGTATTATTATCCCACTGATAAGCATAACAAATTAAAAAAAATTAACGTTCCCCTATGCACCTTGGTTTCGGTGACTGTTGGCTCCCTTCATAAATTTGTCAAACGGGCCTTTCATTTCCTTTAACTTGTCTGCGAATAGCTTAACGAGGGTTTCAGTTCTGGTAGTCTTGATGTCATAGGTAGCATAAGAGGGCTCTCGCACAGTTTCCGCCCTCGCCGTTAGATGACGTTCTACGTCACGCTCGCGGTATTACAGGACGTGCTACGTCCGCCGCTATGGTCGAGGGTGGCGCTGGTGAACACTCTCAAGGCTCGCTTACACCCAGTAAACATAAATACCCACGAGAGCAGCAGATTGGACAGCCGTCGCCGTAGCTCAGTTGGTAAGAGCACCGGACGCGATATCGTGTGTTCGGATCCCACCGGCGGCATGGTTGTTTTTTCTGCTGCTTTATAAGTGATTTTCTTTAAGCGATTTATTAATCTAAGTAATATTATCCCACTGATAAGCATAACACATTAAAAAAAATTAACGTTCCCCTATCCTATGCACCTTGGTTTCGGTGACTGTTGGCTCCCTTCATATATATATATATATATATATATATATATATATATATATATATATATATATATATATATATATATATATATATATATACATATATATATATATATATATATATATATATATATATATATATATATATATATAATAGATACGTAGGCCAACGTTTGAAACTTAAATCACTATTTCGAATAATGGCCTTCGTTTCACTGTTAAAACGTCAATGCATCATTTTAAACGTTGGTCTATGTGTATTGTACTACTGACGGTGCCAATATCCTGGATTATATATATATATATATATATATATATATATATATATATATATATATATATATATATATATATATATATATATATATATATATATATATATATATATATATATATATATACATACATAATGTAAGTTTTTCGCAAAAATTAAAAGAAAACTTATGAAGGTCAGGACACGAAAACACGGCAATAACCCGCAGAGCATATGGCATTGGCGACAGAGTCACAACTGGGCTTGCAAAACACCAAAAAAAGTGAAAAAATCTACAAGCTACGGTAATAACAGCACCAGTGGCGCTACAATTTAACCAACAGGACCTCAAAAAACGTGGTACTCGTGTTACATGGTACACGGTACTCGTGTTAAAATGCTCCGTGTCACAATAATCAGAAGTATAAAAGTGAACTTAACAATGCCGTCTTTATCTTCGAAGAACTAAAATATTTTTTTGACATCACTATAAACAGAAAACCAGTGGTGCATAAATTTATCGACATCCTGTGAGTTGGTAGTTGGCGATCGAACTCGCGCTTATGTGCTTTTCTTCTTGCACTTTTTCGTGTTTCTTGTCTCCTTGAAATTTATATCTGCCTTCAGATTTTTGGAAAAAAATTTGTTACAGGTGCAGCCCAATGTCTGTAAGCCCACCGTGTTTCCTCACGCCGCAGACAGAAGGAAAATACCCCTCCTGCTGTCCGAGAGATGTATGCCCGGTAGTCCTGTGATTGCACTGGCAATAAAGAAAATGTGAAACTGTGAAGCGTGCAAGTGAAATCTTTTGTATACAAACCCGGTTTGAGGAACCGAATTTATAAATGTCTTGGTGGAGAAGTTAATACATGGGGCCGGCTGAGATATGTTATTTCAAGAAAAATAAAGCTACTCTTCTATAATTCCCTTTTCTACTCCTATTTAAACTACTGCCACTTAGTGTGGGGTACAGCCACGGTTAGGTGTCTTCAACGTATCTATATTCTACAGAAAAAATTCCTTCGTCTTATTTACAATGTCCCCTGGAACTCTCCAAGCGCAGATCTCTCTTTTGAAAGTGGCGTGGTAAAAATTCACAACTTGTATAAATATCGTCTAAGTATCCGGTTTAAACATGAAACACGTAGGAATGTAGACAACATACGTAATCTTCCTGAATTACATGCTCGAGAAGCCAGCTACACGACAAAGTATGCGGAGACTTGGTTGGTGCCGACTCCTCGAATAAATTCAGGTAGAGAACACCTGCCAATTCACTCTTCCTTCTCTATTAAATACATATGCATATAATAATTTTTACCTCTTTAGTTCGTCAAAGAAATCTTTGCGTGCTATGTACGTTGACATGTAGAATATGTTCTTTTTCTTTGCTATCGATCTGTGTTTGTCGAGTGCGAATGTCGATTCAATATTGTATAATGTTGTTTCACTTTATTTTGTACTTTCATTATTGATTACCTGTTAATACGTTAACCAACTGTCTTTGTATTATATGCCTTGCTGTCAAGCCGCTGCCAAGCTAAAGGGAGCTGCGGCTTTGTCAAGCTGTATCTTACAGCTTTTCCTCGCCTCCGCTATCTGTACTTTTTCAAGGCAGATATAAAATTTTATTTGATTTTATTTGGCTGAAACACACGCCACGTGGAACTGTTCCAGAAAGGCCAGGTTTAGCTATTGAAAGCACTTCCGTAGTGGCGCGTGTGGTAGGCTGCTAGAAGCAATATGCAGGACCTGACATGGTGGAAATTATTCGGCACGTATTGCCATAAGTTCCGTGATGGCCACAGAACAGGCTATCAGAAAAACAAAAATACGCGAGCTACAAGGCATGACATTTCGAGTTTTCATCCTCCAACTGCCAGAATATGAATGCATCAAAATGAACAATCTCAACCTCAATATAAAGTCAGGTACTGCGTAAATGTTGAAAGCGAAAACCAAATATTTTTTACCGCCGCTGAAATTTGAGATATCGGTAGATCGCAATATCGGGACAGTCATCACTCCATATATTTTGTGGAACTAGTCTTAGTTGTATTAAAAAGCAAATACAAGAGAATAATTGTTGACGAATAGCGATCAGTAAAGTCGTTCTTGCTTAGACCTACGCAGAGATTGTTTCTAGAAGCGAGTAATCCACTGGAACATTACAGCACAGTTTTATTTACTACAGTAATTGTCCAAAGTATGTTTTCTCTACAGTTTATTCTAATTCTCTTCGTAACTTCTTTTCAAGCGAAAAGCAATTTAGACTGTCTTTTCCCTCCCAAAAGAACATAAGACGCTCCTCTCCGTGTCGTCAGTTCACTCGTTCCAGTGCCATAGAGCCGGTCGTGGTTGCGAGTCTTTCTGCAGCTTCAGCGTTAAAGCTGTAAGCCGCCAAGACTTAGCTGTAAAAGGTGTTGCTGAGTAAGCGCAGCGCACACAGGCAAACGATTCCTACGTTTCGCCCAGCGGTGGTGATTTTATGCGGTACGGAAGGAAAAACCAGTTTGCGCAAAACGACAAATGCTGGTGTTTATTTTGCTGCAATTTTTCAAAATGAGTACAGTGTAACATACACCAAAAGCACACAAGGGAATTGAGAGAGGTGCTCGTTATGACATTCTTGGCATTCATAAGGTGGGTTGAGAAACATTCACTAAAACTTTTGGGAACGATTAGTCAAAGATTGTTGAATCAATTTGAGAACTGAGGGAGGCAGACCAACGCATGAAAGTTTAAAAAGTAGAAATAAGTAAGGTGCACTATCGAAAGATTTTTTTTAATCGAACAGGACAAAGCAAACTTGCATGCTGGAGGCAAATGAAGAAAATTTCTAAAACTCATTGAAGCTGGAAAAACATGCTCTGACATCATGTTGAGTATAAAAAAATGTCAGTCTGCAAGTTATGTACAACATTGGAGTAGATTATATGTTCTAAGGCTTCATTCACAGCTCACACAGGTCAGAGAAATTGGTTTATAACTCAAAACAAGGCAGCAACGACCTGCTTTGTGCACCGGTTCAGCGGTCGCCGTTTTCCATTCTAAGAGCATTGCACTTGTTTCTGAAGACCTATTAAATGATAACGAGGAACCTGCATACATTTATTCCACAGCCCTTTAAAACGGAGCATTGAATAAGATCAGAAGCAGAGGCAGAGTTTGGCTTTAAACCAGTGATCAAGTTAGCCACTGTTTCATAGGTTACAAAGATCTAAGATATCAGAGGTAGGTTATAGTTCGGTGGAAGTTGGTTGAATAAAGCTGTGGAAGCATAAAAAAATGATTAAAAGTTACTTTTGAACCAGTTCTCTTTCTCAACATCGTCAGTAATAAAAGCCAAATCATAACGCTCTTAAAGTACAGACGAGAAGGAACATTCATCTTTGACGCCGGTCGTACGAAGTTCCAAAGCTTTTGGGTTTTCAGTCTTGATGACCTAGCAGGGGTCAAACTTAAGCTTATCGTTGTTCATTTTAACTTAATTTCATGCTCAATTGCCCGTAAACTCATCAATATCTCATCAGTTTAAGATCTTACATATCTACTATACAGACGAGACCTTATACCAACTAACTGCTTTTTTTTTCGCGAAATGCCGCAGTCGATCGTCTGCTACTACGCGAGGTAATTTTAGAAGGTACGTGGTGATCTGTAAGTTGAAGAAGTATGTCTTTGAAAAAGTTTCAAAGGACATCAACACTATATGAAGCATTCCCGTGAATAAAGTTAAGAAATTAATCATCCGGTTTCTGCGACATGAGAGAATATTTTCCCTCATCCTCTTTTCTAAAAACTTTGCTCGAAATAAGGGCCGCTTATATCGGCTGAGAGCAGGAAATAGCTGCAAAGTCACCGTCATGATCCCTGATGGAAGGAATAACAAAAATAGAATACATCAAGATGGGTTGATGAAATGCCTCGTGCTCATTGGCATGGAAAGAAAAATACTAAAAAACAAGCTGTCATTGCAACAACAGAGATGCAGTCTTAGGAGATTAAAGACACTCTTGGAAATGCGCAAGGCACTGGACGACGCGCCTCTGCACTTGCCGCCCTTTTTACTGGTCACCGAATTTATTTCGAGTTTGCTAAAAACTGTATCGCATTGTAGGATTGTATCGCAGTGCAATCTGCGTTTGGCACTTGCCCTCTCTTACCGCTTGTAGGTATAAAATTCTTGTCGCTCAATAAAACTTTTGTTTTCTCCCCATGGCGTATGGTGTACGATGACTGCCATACATGGCGTCAGAACAGGCCAAGATTGAAACTCTCTCCGAACATCTGCATGAAGCGAACAAACAAGCACCGCAATGGTTTCTCTAAAACCACCGGAGGTAATTCACCTCGACGGGGACATTGCAAAAATTGGGCGGCTATTCAAGAAGCAAATGCACCGAAGTTTGGGCCAGTTGGTAATGATCCATCTTGAGAAAACGAAGCAGCACGAAAAAACGGGGACGAAAAAGACACACATACGACAGGACGAATGCTGCATTGAGAATACCAAAGCTTAAGTACAGCGCTACTATCGCCTCGTGGCAATCAACGGCAATGATTCAAAAACGCCATTTCATTATCAAGAAGAGACAAGGAAGCGGTGCTGACACACTGACCAGCTGCTTTTCTGATGTGATATGCTTTAATAATCTCTCTTTGCATCCGATCTCTTCCACGCCCAAGAATTTTAGCTTTCCGAAATATGGGTTTACACTTACAATCCCGGCAGTGGATAGCAAGATGGCCACTTTTCCCTTCTTTCACCAGATTATAATGCTCCCTAGCTCTCTCATTAAAACAGCGTCCCGTTTGACCAATTGTACACTCTATTGCAAGTGAGCGGAATGCTGTACACTACCTTAGTAGTGCAAAGGGTGAAAACAAGTTGGTGGTTTATAGTGCAAATTGGCCTTTTCTTACTAATCATCATTGGGCAAACTTTTGATAGCTTGCTTGGGGCGGAGAAGAGCACGTAACACCGTTTCCAACTTTCTTAAGATTATGAGAAACTCTGTGAAGATATGGAATTACTTGAGCATTCGTCCTGTCGTATGTGTGTCTTTTTCGTCCCCGTTTTTTCGTGCTGCTTTGTTTTCTCAAGATGTATTCAAGAAGATGTTTCAGCTACCCCTGATCTTGACAGAACCAGCAGAAAAGCTTCGACCAAAGATAATGAAGACTGTGTATGCTGTCCTTGGCAGACACGATACGTCTTTCTCCTGTTGGAACAAAGAATGAGGGTGCAAGAAACAGAAGGAATGCAAAAACGCAACATCACTTCACAGAACAGAATGGTCACTTAAGACACGTGCTTTGTTTTTGCCGTATCCCAAACGCCACCTGGGTACATGCTTTCTCTGCGATCATCTTGGCAGCGATCACTGGACACTACATTATTGTCCGACGTTACTGATCTGCTTGATTGCGGAGGTGAAGACGCCATTGAGATTTTTGTTACCTAGATGCCCAAATACCTTAATATGCCTTAATACCTCAATGCCTTGGTACACCAACACCCACTACACGACAGTAGACAAAATGTTTTACAGGACTGCGACAGGCGAAGCAAAGAGTTGTCTGAGTGCTACCTGTTAGGCGGAGAATGCTGGAACAGGGTGATCCTTTCAAGCACATTTTAGGAGATTTGAACAAGCGAGTACGACTTTGTAGCTTTGCAGACTTGCTCGAAGCCGTAATAAGGTACCGAATTATTTTTGCAGCAAGTCATGACAAAATACGAGACAAGTTATTAGGAGACAACAGGTATACCGTCCAGAAGACATAACAGATCTTCAAATTTGCCGAAACTATAGCGGTGCACCAGGAAATACGGGAACGGCATCATAAACAAGTGAACCAGGTTCCAAAGATGCGTTTAACCTGTCGTTGAGAGCAAGTGGCCTAAAACTGCCAAAGATGCGCACGGACGCGCCCACGGCTAAGCTCTCGTGCATATGGAAGGAGTGGTCAAAATTGTCAAAAAATAAACCGCTTCGCCATCTGCTGTACAGCAAAGCAACGAATCGACAAGCATACTGGTGCCAAGGAGGAGTTCGACATACCCAACTTGGCTGTGGGAAGCACATTCAGGGAACGTGACTGGCTTGTCCGGGTAAAAGTTTGTGCCTCGTCAGTTCGCCCGAGAGTTGACACCGGTTCACAAACCAAAATCCTTCCTCTAAGCATATCCAATAACTTGCAAATAAAGGCCCCACTAAACACCAACTTCGCCAGGTTGTCGTCTTTCGGGAACGAAATTTATTATTTCGTTGAGCTAAACGATCACAACGCAGTGCAGGGGTTTTCTATCGCGTAGAAAAGGCAAGCAATACAAGGGCTTAATTTATGCGAACGCCTTGAGCTTCTTTCCCGGAAAGTGCACAGCGTATCGCAAGATACACTACGAGGAGTAGCAGACGAATTCCGTCATCTGTTCGGCGACACCGGTGGCGCTAAGCGTCGCTACCACATGTTCCTGTGCAATGACGCCGCACCGGTTGTACAGCCAGCTCGAAGAAATCCATTCTCACCACGGTAGCCACTGCGCCAGGAGCTGCAGCGCATGTAACAGAGCGGAAAAACTCCCAAGGTGACTGAGCCCACAGACTGGGTTAGCCATCTGGTTATGGTTCGGAAAAGGGATGTAAAGCTTCGGGTATTCAAGGACCCCAGGAAGATTATTTACTGCATCAAATCGAGCACTGGCGGATATTTACGCGAGAAGACATCACAGTGGAAATGGCCGAAGCAACAATTTTAACATCGCCTTAATGTAAACGCTGGCTCCCATCAGAAACTCTTGGAAGAGGAAGCCTCTAAATCGTTCACATCCGCTAAGTCTTTCAGACGAGACCAGTTTTAAGTGGCTGACTTTCTGAATTTCAACCACACCGGAAGCTTTTCAGACGATTCTGAGTGAAATCTTTAAGTGTCTTCCTGGTGTTCTAGCAAACGCTGGCGGTGTATTAGTCTGTGGCGCGTCGACAAATAGGCCCGATGAAAGACTGAAGCTAGAGATAGAAGTTGCAGAACGAGCTGGGTTGGCTTTCAGCGCGCTCATGTCCACAATCGACGTAAACGAGGTAGAGTTCCCAGACGATGTAACCAGCAAAGAGGATGTAAAACCAAGTTCCTTGCTGATAAAATGCATGATTCATTGCCGGAGCCGAAAGACAAACAGTCTGTGCAAAAAATGCTCGCCTTCGCAAACTACTTTAGCAACTTTTTCTGTCAGTGGTCCTCAGGACACCACTGCTGCAAAGTTTATTAAAGCGGGGCGAAGTGTTTGAATTGACTGCGAACCACTCCAAAGAATGGAAACAGGTATGCAAAAGCTTGGCAAACAACCGCTACTGTCGCATTTCTACTCTGCGATGGAAACTAAGGTATCTTGCGATAGATCGCAGGATGGCTTAGGTTGTGCTTTGCTGCACTATCACGATAACGAGTGCAAGCTGACCGCATACAGGTTGAAAGCGCTCACGGAAGCCCAGCAGCGATATTCAAAGATATAAAAAAGCGATGGCTATTCAGTACTGCTGTGAAAAATTCAAGAATGTCACGCATAGGTTTAAGGTTATTGTGACGACCTCTCATCGACAATTATTTGCGATGTCCCATGAAGCAATTGGTGACATGCCGTCAAGGCTTCGACGCCTCCTGTTGCGCCTGCTTTGCAAAGATATCAGAATTGTTTTTATTAAAGGAAAGCACCAATTTCTTGCTCACTTATAACAACGCTGTCATCGACAGTGAGGATTATAAGAACTTTTTGTTGGGCTAGAGGGTGCATTTTGTAACAAAAGAACAGTAGCGCAACCAAGACGAACACAAGAAAGAGGCACACAGGACTTAGCGCTAGTCCTGTGTGCCTCTTTTTTGTGTTCGTCTTGGATGCGCTACAGTTCTTTTGTGACAGTGAGGATGTAAGAAGTACACGCCATGATTGTAGTTTCATCTTGTCTAAGCCACATGACTGCGCCTTAGCGAAACTGTCACCGAGCAAGTCATGATGAATACCTAAGCAGTGTGCTCGAACGTCTAGGCAGGGGTGTACCGGTTAAAGGTTACCTGAAACAGTTTATTGGCGAGCTTTCGGAAGTGCAGGGTATCCTATAAATGGGGTTGAAAATTGTGATTCCCGCAAGCAGGATGCGTGAAATACTAGAAAACACTCACTATGGCCACTTGGGTATAACCAAATGCAAGGCGAGAGATAGAGATGCGGATTTTGGCGGGCGATGAATAGCGACATTGAAACCTTCCGAAATGTGCAGCCTGCAGGAAATAATCGCACAGTGAGCCCAGGGGACCGCTGATAATGCTTTCAGTTACTTAGCAAGCTTGGTAACAAGTTTGCATTTTTTCTACTACAACAAGATGCACCGGCTAGCACCTGCTTCAGAGCACGGCGCCGCTATGGTGTTTTGTTCGGATAAAGGACCGCCATTAAGTAATCACTCTGCCGCGCTTGCTTGAGAATATGATTTTTCAGCCCATTACTCAGAGCCCCGGATGCCTCCAGTCATATGACCCAACGGAAAAGTGTGTGCAAGCGGCTATACGGACATTAAAGAAAACCGCTGAAACCAATTTAAATTTGCGGATAGCTTTGCCTGCTTACAGAACAGCACCACCGGAAAGTGCCGCGATGCGAGCAGAGATTCTTTAGGGCTGTAAGCTAGGAGAAGCGCTGCTAGACATTAAAGATTCTCCTAGTGCACGCATTATCCAGCACCATCTGACAAGGAGCAAAAGGAAACCACTATCATCGTTGGGCCAAGGTGACGTTGTGCCCATGAAGTTTTTCTGGCATAAAAGCATGGGTATTTCAGAGCTGTGCTCATCCAAGGCCCTAAAACGTTGCTGTGTCAAAGTCTCGAGCATCTGATGCCTACGAAGGGGAATTACACAGTGAACTTGAGGACGACAGCGATGACATCACTGAGACCAGTACATCGGCGGCGCACCAGAGATCAGTAACGTCGGGCGACGATGCGGTGTAAACCGCGCTGTTGCAAAGACGATTGCAGTGACATGTACCTTAGCGGCGGCTGGGATAAGGCAAGCATTTGAACCATATTTCTTAAGCGACTGTTCCATGCAGTGTACTGATGTTGTGTTTCTGCCTTTATTTTTTTTCTTGTACCTTCATTCTTTCTTCCAGGAGAAGGAAAATGTATGTGCGATGCCTACCATACGCTGTGCCCCATCAAATGATTTATCCGATACGCGTTGTGATCTCCGTATCGCACTTGATGTCTCTTGCCGCTGTCGGTATTAAATACCTCTAGCTCAGTAAAGCTGGGTCTTTTCCCGCCTTGGCATCTGGTGTACGATGATCGCGATATAAGGATTACCATACATTATCGTGTGGAATGAAATCTTATTGCCGCTGTTGAGAGTAAGTGCGCGATAAGATTGTTACATCTCGTCATCTGTTTGTTTCACCGTATGGCTAAATTTGCTTCACGGCAGGATGCCATAGGGAGGATATGTTCTATTTTCGGAAACACCAAAAGCATCCGCTGCGATGACGGCATCAAATCATGCGAACATAATGAACACAGCCAAAATATAGAAACACTAGTACAGGGAACATTTTACTGCATCTCAGAGGGTCCAAAAAGTTAGAACAGCTGAAGATGAATTAAAACAGTTCTCCCAGGTGGAGAGGAACTGAAGCTCTTGGCTTGTTTCTACAAGTATTCATAGTCAAAACTAAAACATGATTTTAGTCGCACTGCTACAACAAGCACTAAGAACAATTAACGCGACCCCCCCCCCCCCCCCTGAAAAAAACAATAAAACTTAGGCGGATTGCAAGACGTTCTGGATATCAGGGACTCAAAAAGCAAGCATTTAACAGAGTTCTGTCTGGATTTTAAAGAAACCGAGTAGCTTCTTAAACATAGTGTTTTTTTTTAAACTTACGACATCAGTTAGTTTTCCACAGTCACTAAGAAAAGTTGAGCACCGCGTTGTTTTGTCCCGCACCAAAATTCATTGCTGAATAGCAGAGTTATAAATTATTACGGTTTCGAAACTAAAAGTTTCGCTCGGACTATGGAACTGGTAGCGTATGGAGCCGTAAAGGTCATCGGTACCTTTGAAGTGGCGCGCAATATTTATATGTCACCGGTTCAGTTGCTCAGTTGGCAAGGCAGGGATAAAGTTCTGTCGAACATATATATTATGAGAAATCACCCAGTGCCAGTAAAAAGACTGCAGCTAATAAAATCAGGCTGATAGAGCTCCAGGATTCTCATTTTCATGATAGCTGTAGCGTCACTTAAAGCATCTGAAAAATTCCCGAAGCTTCAACTAGACCAACATTGAATCTTAAACGTACATTAAACCAGCACTAAGTGAACAAGCGGCAATGCTATTTACGGAACAGACCTTTTCTGAAACTTTTGGCAACCCAAGATAAACAAGAACGGATGTCAACGTGGAGCGAGACAGCCGAGTAAAAATGTTTTGATGGAAGGCCCGACCGGTAGGTATTGTTGAATTGTCTGCATTGTCTCGTTTTTCCCCTAACGCCCCTTCGCTTTCAGTTCAATAGAGATTGCAGGAAGCCACCTGTGAAAGCAACATTTCTTCTGCGTGTTTTGGTTTTCGCACAGGCCATTTTATGAGCATGACTTAACATAATACGGCTGTAGTCATTCGTTGTGAGTGAGCCGTCTTTCAGAGTTTCGAGATGTACTTTATCTGTGTGGTGTGTAAATTTTTTTTTTCGTGGTATTTGACAGTCAATGAGAAATCATGCAAGGATACCTCTCTCTCTGAAGTAAATGAACAGTGTAAAGCAAAATAAAATTTAAAAGAGCAGCATTAAAATAATTGAAAGAGCTCCTGAGGACATCCGCAGCGAAAGCGAATTTCTACTTCGATCATTTAAAAAAAATGCAAAGATGCATCTGCAAACAATAAGATTAAATCTAAAAAAAGGAAGGTTAGAGTCAACAAAAATATTTGAATAAACAGGTATAAAGCCCGTTTTTCCAAAGCTAGTTTGCACCATTGACAACGACATCATCTCGGACATCCTACTTTTCGATCGACGACAACATGCCGGCCCCCTGGCGGTACTTCATAATAACTGTTTTCACTGCATTCATCTTAATCGATTGTTCAGAACAGGCAACCTTTTTTGATCCCGAAGCCTACAAGAATGGTAAGCCAAGCTGTTGCAACTGACGCTATATGCGCATATAATTCCGCATGTAGTGGGTGCTGCGATCGACATTGCAGTGAGTTTTGGTGACGCTATAAAAAGCGGGTTACAGTTTATTTCCTTACAAATGATTCTGAAGGCCATTTTCGTTACGGCCTGCACCCACTGGGATTGATTTTTACTTCGCTTTCGTCTTTTGTCAACGCATCTCGTGGAGAAATATCGCAACATATTGACACCGAGAAAACGGTTGACGTACGCAGGGCGGTTTACTTGGTTTACTTATAGGCTTAAGACGCTGTTGGGACGCACAAGGCAGCAGGCAGCACAAGAAATGAAGACGGCAAAACATCTAGCCACGAGATGGCTCAAGCCTTGTCAACTGCCAGGTAGTACAAGTTAGCCGCGATACGGCGTCATTGGAAGAGTTAGTAGTCTGGCATTACTCCCCCTGTCTGGAAGACACCGACTCGGTGCGGCTGCAATAGGAGGCAGGACAACAAGGGTAGTCGCATGTGTCTGGCGTGCGGTGTAGACTCACGCGAGGCGCTAGGGGCGTGGTACGACTTCATCCTGGCGATGTGGACAACTTCGGACGTTGGCCGTCTAGAAGTGCGAACTGTTCCCTGGGGGAGAACTTCGTAGGTAACTTCACTGAGCTGGCGGAGCACCTCGTAGGGGCCAAGGTATTTGCGTAAAAGCTTCTCAGAGCGCTCTCGCATGCGGATTGTACTCCACACCCTGACTTGTTAGCCGGGGTGGTAACGCACATTTCGGTGACGGAGGTTATAGCGCAGAGTGTCGTGGACTTGCTGGTGCCGGATGCGCTGTCGAGCGAGTGGCCGGCGGCCTCAGCGTAACGAACGAACTGGACAGCAACCATAACAGAGAAGATAGCGCTAGCTGAAAGCTGCACTCCATCCAGCATGGTTGTGGCTTCGCGACCATGTACTAAACTTAATGGAATGAAGCGTGTCGTTTTGTGGACCGCAGTAATAAAGGCAAATGTGACCTAGGAGATTATGGCGTCCAAATTCCTGTGGTCCGCGTCGACCTGCATGGAAATCATGACGGCCATTATCTTGTTGAGCCGTTCGGTGAGTCCGTTCGTTTGAGGGTCTTAAGTGGTTGTTTTGCGGTGACTAGTGCCGCTCAGGCGCATAACCTCCTGCGTAAGGGCCGAGGTGAACGCTGTTCCCCAGTCAGTTAGAACGGTGGTGGGTGCACCATGACGAAGCACAGTGTTTTGAATGAAAAAGTTCGCAATTTTGTCAGCGGTACCACGGTGAAGAGGTTTAGTCTCACAGTATCGGCTGAGGTAGTCAGTGGCGACCACAATGTAGCGGTTACCCATCGAGGACTCCGAAAATGGGACGAGTAAGTCCATGCCGACTTGATGGAACGAGACCTGAGGTGGATCAATAGGCTGGAGTTGACCGGCTGGCTTAGTCGGCGGCGTCTTGCGATGCTGGCAATCACGGCAAGTTCTTACGTAACGCTTCACAACGGCAGCAACCCTGGGCCAGTAGTATTTTTGCCGTAGCCGTGGCAAAGTTAGCCAGAAACCCAGGTGACCAGAAGATGGGTCATCATTGCATGCCTGCAAGAATTGGCCTCGAAGGACCGTAGGCACGACAAGTAGATAGACAGCTTTCGTTGGGCGGCAGTTTTTCTTATACAGGACGCCGTCGCGTGAACGGAACGGCGACAGCCCGTGCGAGAAGATTCGCGGGGGAGAGTGAGCGCTTCCTTCCAGATTCTCAATGAGAGACCGTAGATCACTGTCGTCTCTTTGGTGTTGAATGAGAATAGACGTGGAGATGGCGCCAATAAAAACAGAACCGTCGTCGGGGTCAGCTCGGGGGTCCTCGATAGGAGCACGAGACAAACAGTCGGCATCACTGTGCTTCCTATCAGACTTATAGACTATGGCGACATCGAATTCCTGAAGTCGAAGGCTCCAGCGTGCAAGCCGTCCCGAGGGATCTTTGAGGTTCGCCAGCCAACATAGCGAGTGGTGGTCACTGACAACTCTGAAAGTGCGGCCATATTTGGTCGAAATTCGGTCACTGCCCTCACAATGGCAAGGCATTCTTTTTCCGTCGTGGAATAGTTCACCTGAAATCGTGACAAGGTGCAGTCGCGTATTCGATTACGCGTTCGAGATCATCCTGCCACTGCACAAGGACCGCACCGAGGCCGATGTTGCTGGCGTCTGTGTGCAGTTCAGTTTCGGCTACTCGTGTAAGTGTCCAAGGATGGGCGTACTTTGGAGACGAGTGCGAAGGTCTTCAAAGGCCTGCTGTTACTACAGGCCCCAGAAGATCGGTTCGGAATCTTTCGTGAGTCGGGTGAGGTGCTGAGCTATCTGGAGGAAGTTCTGCACAAAACGCCGATAACAGGCGCAGAGACCCAGAAAGCGGCACTCACATCGCTTATCGGTGGGCACAGGAAAAGCTGCCACGGCGGCAGTCTTATCGGGGTCTGGGCTAACACCTTTAGCGCTAACGATGTGGCCCAGAAACATCAACTCTTTGATAGAGAAGTGACACTGCGGAATTCAGGGAAAGACCTGCCCACCGAATTGCTTCGAACACAGCGCGCAGGTGGCTCAAGTGCTCTTCTAACGTGTCGGAGAAGACAACGTCATTCAAGTACACGAGACAGGACTGCCATTTCAGATCGGCAAGAACGGTGACCATCATCCGCTTGAAGATTGCAGGAGCCGAGCACAGGCCGGAAGAGAGCACCCGGAATTTGTACAGACCATCCGGTTTAATAAAGACGGCCTTTTCCAGGTAACGTTCGTCCAACTCGATTTGCCAATAGCCGCTGCGTAAAAATAGCGATGACAAATACGTGGAGTGGCACAGGCAGTCCAGAGAGTCATCAATGCCCGACAGCGGATAAACATCCTTTTTTGTGACTGTTTGCACATCTGTAATCAACGCAGAACCTTAGGGTTCCATCTTTCTTTGCTACTATAACAACAGGCGGCGCCCACGGGCGCGTAGATGGCTGTATCGCGTCGTATTAGAGCATTTCTTGAGCTTGGCAGCGAATGGCATCACGCTCTTTCGAAGAGATCCAATAAGGTGGCTGACATAGCGGCCGCTGGTTGGCATCAACTTTAATTCTATGCTTTGTGAGCGGTGTCTGCCTAACCTTGGAGGTCGAGGCAATGTCGCCGAAAGATTGGATAACGCTTTCCAGGCAGCGTTTCTGATTAGGCGGGAGGTTCGTGTTCACGACAGTTTATATGGGAGTGGTCGGTGCCTCCACTGATGCCGGGCTCCGGACAAAGCGTGCTGTCACGCGAATTCGCTGAGTTCTTCGAAATACGCAATAGCTGTTCTCTCAGGCACTCAGGTTCACACTCAAGTACACAGCCAAAACTGGTCACCAAGACGTCGGTTAGGCAACAACAATTCCGCGAGCAACACAGACGTGCCAGCCAAGGACTACGGATATGTTTGTTTCAGCGATTTCATGAATTCCCGTGCTGTTATCGCAATCTACGGTAACGAACACGCTGGCTCTTGAAGGGATCAATAAGTGGTCGTCATAGACGCGTAGCTGAGTCCTGCGTTGCACGGTATGGCCGTCAATGACACGACCAGCTCCTGAAGGTTGATGACGGCACCGTCCTCCCGATGGAAATCCAAACCAAGTAGCAGCGCACACAGGACAGGGACCAAGGGAAGAACCGACGACACGAGCGCTCGTGTCGTCGGTTCTTCCCTTGGTCCCTGTCCTGTGTGCGCTGTTTTTCTAGAATGACTACCTACCAACTCGCCCAGTCTTCCACAAGTAGCAGGTCTTTGATGCACTCGGGCAGTACAGCAAAGCAACCAGGGAAAGTATAACCGCGGATCTGTTTTCGTGACGTGCAGACGCCAATCGGCGTAACCACATAGCCACCTGCGGTGCGGATCTGCGGTCGAGACCAAGGGGTCAGATCCTTTCTGAGGGCCGTGGCTAACCGACTGCTCATTACAGAAATATCAGCGCACGTATTCACAAGTGTGGTCACATCGCGGTTATCAGCGGTTGATGGAATTTCGGCAGACACCAGTCGGTCACAGCCCGTCGCTGTCGTTCAGGTAGTGAGGTCAAGTAGTCATCGATCGGATCGTAGCCGTGGATCGTCGGGTGGAGGCTCTTGACTTGATCCAACAGCGGTTACCTTACCACCGGAGGACGCCGTCTTCCGTTTTCCCGATTTGGGGATGTGCCTCTGAACTGGCCAGAAGACGACGGATCGCTCGGCGAAGAAAACAGCCTTGTGGATGGCGACCGGGACTGGCGTCGCTGCGAGGTCGATGGCTGCACGTTATTGGGCAGATATTGCTCGATATCCCGCGGCCGTTCTCCGTAGCGAGGTCGAGGTGTGTCAGGAGAAAACCCCCTTAAGCCGAATCCGCCGTAGGGGCAGTGGCAGAGGATGCGGCCGGGTTCCCCGCAGTGCTAGCACAGTGCCCAATTGTTTGGTGTACGCCAAACGTGCGCTTTTCTCAAGGTGGAGCGGCACTCCTGCGTTACGGCGGGTACAGCTGCAATTAGATACCGCAGTTAAGGCACAGAAGTGACGGGCGAAAAGGCTCGCATCACTGGCCCGGAACGAATTTGTAGTGCTTCACTGTATGTCATCACATAGGGCGCCGGCAGCGCAGCTGCTGGCGGCTGAAGACCTCGCCGGACTTCATCTCGGACCACGTCCGGTAGGGCAGCGACGCTGGCCTGTGGAGCTTCGAAGCGAATTTTCGCAAGTTCTTCGGCCACTAGGCTCCTCACAAGCTCTCGAAGATCCTCAGTGGGTAGCGACGTAGGCGTGCAGTTATGAGCGGCTGCTACGCTAGCCTGACGACCGTAGTGTGCGCCCCGTTCCTGCAGAGAGCGCTCCATGCTTGTTGCCTCCTCGGCAAAGTCGGCCCCCATTCTTGGCCGGTCACGTACCAGTCCGTCGAACAGCCGCACTTTTACGCCACGCATTAAGATGCGTATCTTCTTGGCCACGGGCATAGCAGGGTCGGCGCGATTGAAGAGTCGCGTCATGTCCTCGATGAACACGCCGACGCTCTCGTTCGGCTGCTGCGACCTCGATTGCAAGGCGATTTCAGCCTTCTCTTTTATTTCGCTAGTGTTAAACGTGGCTAAGAGCTCTCGGCAAAAAACTTCCCAGTTAGTGAAGGAAGCGTCATGGTTCTCATACCACGTCTTGGCCGAATCCTGTAGTGCAAAGTAGAAGTCCAGTAATTTGCGGTGGCCGTCCCACTCGTTGAAGCCCGCCACACGGTCAAAGCTGGCAAACCACTCTTCGACGTCTTCGAACCTCTCACCGTGGAACGATAAGAGCCAGAGAGGTGTGTGAAGGACGAACGGCGGTGCATTGCTGGAAGGCTGACTTGTCTGTCTAGCTGTAGTAGACGTCATGGCCCTTGCCAATGTTTTGAGTTGGCAGAACTCCGGTTGTAGGCATCGCATGCAACGGCTCGCCTTGTGGGCGGATGTTGTAGCTACGTGTTGAGAACTGACGTCAAGGGTGTCGTCGAGGTCAGCGTTCATAGGCCGTTACCCAGCTGCTCCACCAAATATGTCACTGAGAAAACGGTTGACGTACGCAGGGCAAGTTTACGTGAATTACTTATACGCGCAAGACGCTGTTGGGACGTGCTTAGCAGCAGGCAGCACAAGAGATGAAGGCGACAAAACATATAGCCCCGAAGTGGCTCAAGGCTTGCTAAATGCCAGGTAGTACACTTCAGCCGCAATACGGCGCCACTAGAGGAGTTAATAGTGTGGCAATATGTTGCATAAGTACTCCTTGCCATTCACAGGCAAATACCGCACTAAATACTGTTGATATTGGATAATGTTATGAGTCGGTTATTAATTGTAAGGTGATCCATCCACTAACGCGGAGCGGCGAGTCATGAGGCGTATTAGTTTAAGGTGTATATTTATTATAGATGGTAAGTAATTAAAATCTGAGAAGCATACAAAAATAGAAGTTTTAAAGATTGAGGAGACGCTGCCGATCTAATTTATATAAGCGCATGAGCCGTAAAAACAGTTTTTTAACAACCTGGTTTATGGTTTATGGGGAATTGAAGGTCCCAAAGCGACTCAGGCTATAAGGGACGCCGTAGCGAAGGGCTCCGGAAATTTCGACCACCTAGGGTTCTTTTACGTGCACTGACATCGCACAGCACACGGGCCTCTAGAATTTCGCCTCCATCGAAATTCGACCGCCGCAGCCGGGATCGAACCCGCGTCTTTCGGGCCGGCTGCCGAGCGCCATAACCACTCAGCCACCACGGCGGCTTTTTTAACAACCAAACGTAAATATTACCCCGAATAGATGCACATTATGTGCATTTTTTGTACCAACTATCACGTGCTGTGGAATAAATGCGTAACCTTGAGTCACCTATTAAGAAGAACTGCAATCAGTTAGTCATAGCTTTAGCTCTGAGTTGCTTAGTGGGCCCGGGTAGTGGCACGGCGGACTTTCGGTCGTGGTTTGAAAGTTCTGCCAGTCCACCTGTCAATCCTCTGAAGAAGGATCAATCTGCATTATTATCCCACATATGCAATTTCCAAAATGGCTCCTTTGAAATGTTAGATAAAGTATGTTGCCCAGAGTTGCGCTAATAAATATTGCAGGAAGAAAGGCCAAATCGCGCTCAGTGACAATTTATTTTATTATTTCGTTGCGCTTAGTACGCCATTACAAATACTCCCTTTTACGACCGACCAAAGGCAGCATTTTAGAGCCTTTGGCACGAGTCATAAATTACTATGTCGTTCAGTCAAGCGAATATGAGTTACAAGCTTCCCGATCTATGGACATCGATTTCCGCAGAGGTAGATGATGAATCAGGCACATGGCACTGTTCGTGGATCGCAAATCTTTGAGAGCACTGACGAAGTCTAAGTTCCATTCCTCATGCATAAATCCCTCTGCACAAGCGCAAGAGAGTGTAGAAATAACTTACCTGTTATTCGCAACCAGAGCGCTAATAGAAACATTGCAACAGATACCGGACATGGGTATGGGTATGGGATATGGTATTCATTGATTTGCTTTGTTTACAACGAACGCTTTGTTAACACGATTCAAGCAAAGCATGATAAAAAGTATCTGCCTTGCTGAGGGTAATGCTCAGCATTCTCGGAAAGGAACAAGTTTACAATTAGTAGCATGTTGCAGGAAATGGCAACTCATACTTAAGGCTGGTAGTGACAGCGGATCCGGATCACTAGAGTTCACTGAATTAACTAGAAGAACAAGAATGGGATGCAGCGCATATGGCAGGTTCTCTCAAACCATGAAAGGCAGTTTACTAACATTCCTGAAGAAAAAACTATAAAACAGCTGTATCTTACCGGTACTAACTTATGGGGAAGAAACTTCGAGGCTAACGAAAAGTGTTCTAATTAACTTGACAACGCAGATGACTACAGAAACGAAAATTATACGTGTAATATTGAGGGACAGGAAGATGGCAGACTGCATCAAGGAACAAACACGGATTTATTACATGGTAGTCAAAGTCAAGAGGAAAAAAATGTGCTTCGGTAGGGCATGTAACGCGAAGACAAGATAACCGCTGCTCCGTAAGGGTAAGCGTGAGGATTCCAAGGGAAGGCAAGCGTAGCAGGAAGCGGCAAAGATAGGTTGGCGGACGAGATTAAGTAGTTTGCCGGGATACGGTAGCCGCAGCTGACACTGTAGAGGGTTAACTGGAGAGATATGGGAGAGGCCTTCGCCCTAGAGTTGGCATTGTTAGGTAGATAATGATAATTTGGAATGTATTTACGCAAAATTAATGAGAAAACAAGAGCACAGGAGAGCACGATGCGGCTTTTAACGCGATTTCGATGCGGTTTGTCATGTATGCGTCGTCCTTTTCTACTACCGTGCTTCATTGAGAGTTGTTCCAACATGGTTAAGCGGTACCTGGTGGCCCTGTTCTCAGTCATTCAAAAGCCTCCGTTTGGTAACAGCGAGCCTCTATACGTCGGTCACTGAACATGCGCGTATGATATATTTTAATTGCACTGAAGGATAACCGTCCATAAAGAAAAATTGTGTCATCCTTTGCCGTAATTTGGAAAACTGAAACCTTCAGAAAACAGACAGGAATTAGCCCGAGAGCATTTTGTGTTAATATATACTTCTTTTGATCTTTCCCATTATTTAGCTGCACGTATATAGATGGGTCCTTGCTAGACAGTGCCCAAATTCCCGCCACTTCAACGATGCTTGATCAGGAAAAGGTTTTTGACTGGGGCAAAAGTAATGGCTGATGCGGTAGCAGCGCGAGCTTTTTTTAAGACGTATACAATATAGCCAGTGTGCTGTTTTCGTTGCGTGCTCATTGAAAGAATTACTTGGCATTCCACTGCACTAGAATGAAGCGCAAAGGGGAAAGAGTACTGGGCTCGCATCTATAGTTTTCATCACATCTGAATGCTCCACTCGAAGACTCCAGGCGTTGCTGTGGTGATATCTGCGCAGGTTCCTGCACTTCAAGTGGGCGGTTCTTTACAGCACGATCAGTTAAGGCAACGGAGACAAACTTTTCCCCTACAAACTAGGAAAAGTGAAGATCAGTCCAAAGCGAATTGCTTTTTGTCGCAAGTTATAGTCTAAGTTTTTGCGAGATATGCCGGTGGAACACAGTGGCTGAGATCGCCAAGCAATCGTTGTTTTCGGGGTTCACTCGCGTGTTGCATCCAACATCACCTATCGATAAAAGTTGTGCGTTATCCCCGCCTAAGCCAACTAGCTAACACTTCAAGGCGTTAATAAACAGAAGAGTACAAAGCGAACTGCCACTTTTTTTTTTCTCACAGAGAGTCCTGCATTTAGCATCGATCTCTTTTATTTGCTTTCAGGTCAAGTCACCATTCTTAAGTCGGAAATTAAGTTGACTTCATGTTATATAGTGAATGTAGTAAACTATATTTCGCGAAACAATGAAGGGAATAGCAGGTTATCTACCATTTTTATGGACACAGATTTTGTCATGAGTTATGGAGTGAATTTTTTCCCGTGACATCGCGTGCAATGCGCCTCTAAGAAACAAATGGTTTCCGCGATCCTTTTTATGTGTATTTTATAATCGCTGGCTTTACTATCTTCCTATATCTATATGTTGTGACACTATAAAATTACCACATCGCTGAAAAAATTTTACCGCGGTTTTGCTCTGGTCAACTAAGAAATTCTTTCCCAAGTCTGCAAATACTATATAGGCGGAAAATGTTTCTTTTCTTTGAAAACAAAAACTGCGCGCGGAACGGTTAAAGCAAACCAAAGGAGAGCTCTATGCTACTGCGCCGCACGGACACGGCCAGGCAGTTCGCCACTGACCGGGCCCGCCCAGGTCATGAAACTCCATAACTCGTGAACGCATGGTGCAGTGGGGTCATGCGGTGACGCAGGGATGTACGTGTCCCAAATTCCTCGGTAGTTAAAGTTAATTTTTTCTTATTCTATGCTATTTTGTTCTTGGTAACTATTTACAGCTGAGCTTCTTCAGGCGTGGCATCGATTTCTGCGTGGCATCGAAAACGATCTAGATTTTGCAGAGCCGTTGATATGTACAGACATACCTCCATTCTAACCATGTGCAGGACGATAACTTCTAAAAGGATTTCATAATCCGCGATGAAAACTGTCTCGATGCATCCCTCTGCTTGCGAAAGCAATCGGTGTTGGAAATACCTGTATTTTAATTTTTAACTCCTTTACTTCTTACCAACTTTGTTTTCAATGTATGAATAGGGTTCATTGCTAGATTCCAGCCTTTTAACAAATGCGGGTAACTTCAATTCGCTTTCAGTGTCCCCTAAGTTGTTTATATGAAATTTCAGGTTTATCTCTTTCGTTTTGTCAGAATGAACTTCCTATGGGAAGTCGAAAACAGAGACGAAACAGATATGTAAATGACGAGTTTAAACTCTTACATTTTGCGTAGTTTTGCTACTCCAGCTAGCGTCAGATAAACATTACTGTCCTATTTACACAGAAAACCCTGATAAAGGGAAGGGGGGATAATATACCTTGAGTAACAATCCAGGCCATCACAAAAAAATAGTGGTGGCTTAGCTCTGCTATGTCTAGTATACGTTGCGAAAGGAGCCATTAACTGATGAAGCCGAACTGATATCAGCCTGTGAGTCTGTCAGTCGTGCCGAAGAGCCCGGGCAATGACTTCTGGGTCTGTCGAGTTTATTTCCCGAGGCCTACATTGCTGCCGCAACGAGCAAGACTTCTCCCATGGCTTGCAACTGACGGCCGAGCGCATCGCCTCCCCTATTCAATCAACCTCACGCGCATGAGCAGTAAGGCGCATGCGCGGCGCACCTGTGGCGAAACTCGCGCTTGCGCAGTAGGAGCAGACGGAAAAGACCGGCGAAATCGTTCCGGCTAGGGTACTGTACCTTTCGCTACAAAAGCTGCAAGCAGCCAGCATGCGAATCACGAGAGAAACTTATTGCATAGTGCTGATGCAACGGCACAATATCTGCGCCACTAGCGAAGACGCCATATTACCCCCTTTCCACTCCTAATAAGAAGCCAAAACGGGAGTAAAAAGGGAGTGAAGTGTTCTCTAGCGCAATCTCTTTTACGGGCAGGCTAAGATGCCGAGGTTCCAGGGTATAATTTGATCGCTGAGTATACATAATGCTTTCTATATATCGCCACCCTAAAGAGGAGGGACGGAATGCAGTTAGCAATGGGGAGGTGGCTTTTAAACGCATGATCTGAAGACTTGAGGTTAGCAAATAGAGGAGACTGAAACTTTGGTTATAATCTCCGTAACCGCTGTACTTGGCCTATCTGCTGCCAACCTTAAGTATTCTGGCCTTTTGGCAATAGAAATCTAGCTCACGACTTGGACAGAATGCTCTGCCCCCAAAAGAGAGTGCCTAGAAGACTGCTTGGTCCTTTGTTTTATTCCAAAGTTGGTTGATTCGTGTTTCGAGTATAGAGCAAGAGCGAATAGACACAGCGCGCAGGAAATCCTAAGAAAAAAACACGAGATGAAACAGTTTACGGAACGTTCTATTCGCCTTTTGCGAGAACGCTTAGCGCCCGTACGTAGCGTGCAAACAAGGCCGTGTTTTATGTAACTACGATTCATCGTTAGTTGCGCTGCGACCAACGTAATGGCACGGTGGGGCCCAGCAATTGCCACCTTCACGGCCTTATCGCAGAATTTTTTTTTTGGGGGGGGGGGGCATTTTAAGTAGACTTTTTTCATTTTGCTCTTTATTTATTTTCGGCGGAAGCAAATGCAGTGTTTTGAGGACGCAAAAAAGTGGCTGAATGGTAAACATATGCCATGGTAAACATATGCCCTGCCCTCCGCGGTATATCACTGCCTTCTCGTACAACTGTTCACCACGGGTTCTACCAATATGGCGTTTCAGTACTGAGCACGGTTCGATACCGGGCGCAGTGGGCGCAATAAATTAACGCGAAAAGCAAGATCGGCCATATTCGATGACGGTGCGTAATAGAGAATGAGAGCTAGTGCAAAAGCTCAAGGAACATATCGAATGTAGCCTGTTGAAATGGGCACTGTGTTTTTCAGCTCACGTAATCCTCAACGAGAATTTGCTGTCTTCTAATACACCTTGCAATGTGGTGCCACCCCAATTATAAGCAGTCTTTTCACCCTTTAGCGATATGCTACAGCTGCTACAAAGACGAGGCAGGAGCACGCAAGCATCTATGGTTGCGTGGAAAGCTGTATGAGGGTCGCAATTATTCCTGAGAGCGCTTCCAAACACCATTGCGACCGGCTTGTTCCGTCTCCTGCATAGGAACCGACAATGCCGACGTGTTCTGATACTTTCTGACTAGTCGGTATCGTTCGAGGCGCACAGAGCTCATATTTGCGCGCAACGAAGAAAATAGTGACTCACTTCGAACACTCGCTATGAGGTTAAAGCTTACAGGCTTCGCAGTGTTTGAAAAACCACGTTAAAGCTGTCTTGTCTTTTTTCATTTCCAGGAAAGTGCTATTATGAAGGCAAAATATACAGTCCTGATGATCAGTTTTACGACATCAAAAGCTGCGTGCAGCGTAGTTGCGTCAAGCTAAACAGCACCCATGGTCACATCTATGGCGTAACGCAAGTTTAATCCCTGTACACCCTTACAAAAATCGGTGTGTTGTTTTAGTGATCGTTTCGTGGACTTCCGTCAACACAGTCAATGACATGGCAACAAAATGGCTATGCAACTTATTGTTGCCAAATTCTTGCATATTGGCACACTTTTTTTGTTGACCATCTGTTGAAACCTGTTGAGTTGAGAAGTTGTTGCCATTTTGTTGATGCACACAGAAAGATAATCTTGTGTATCCCCTGTTCAACCATTGTTGAATTGAGAAGTTGTTGCCCTTTTGTTGATGCACACAGAAAATAACCTTGTTGATCCCCTGTTCAACCGTTGTTGAGTTGAGAAGTTGTAGTCATTTTGTTGATGCACACAGAAAGGCAATCCTGCTGGAAGGACATATATATGCAAATGAGGATTGTGGCACACGTACCTGCATGCACTTCAAGATGTGCAAGAAAAAAATGTTAAAAATTGTTTTATTTGTAAAATATCACAGGTGCCTGACTAGAGCTGAAGTTATAATTAAGAAATAAACTAATTAAAAATTATATGTTGCTGCCGGCCCATTACAGTAGAACCCCGCTGTTATGTTCTTCACTGCACATTTTTCCGGCTGCTGCTCGGTTTCATCCAGTCCCAGCAATATCTCCCAAAGGATCCAATGTATCGGGAACCCCACTGTTATGTTGTAGGTGTGAAACCATTCCAGAATGATATGTCGCAACCTGGCACCCCGAACCTGTCTGGGCAATGCGCGCCAACCACCACTTTAACTTTTGACAAGTCTTGGCCAGGCTTAGCTATGCAAGTGGCTGCAAGAAGCCGCACAAGAGCTGGAGAGGTCGCCACTAGATCGCCATCTGCCCCGTGAACATCGAACAATGTAACTGCAATTTTTGTCGTGCTTTGATGGCATCAAGAAAGTGGAAGGCGCTTCCCCTTGAGCAAAAACTGGACGTACTAAACACAGTCGACAGGCAGCCAGCAAGGAATATAGTCCACAACGCCAAGACTTGGTCTGCCTCCCTCAACGCTTAACAGCAGTCTCGAAGCATGCCGATAGAAGCGAATGCCGCGATGTTTGGCCCGAAAGCTAAGCAGGCTGGTGGCGCCAAGTATGAACGACTACGTCGCCGTGGATGCTGCCGTAGTGATGTCGGGGTGCCAAAGCATGATCGAAATCGTCGCGAACTCAGTCGCGAGTGAAGCCGCTGACTGAGATGATGATGAACAGCACGAGCCGCATGATTCCGGGGAGTTGGCAGATACAAGTTTTGGAGAAGTCATCGTGGCTCTGGACCACCTGCGCAGGGACGTCACACCTCAAAGCTACGCTGACAACAATGCGGCCTTCCAGGCTATTAGAAATGCGTGGTGCTTTCCAGCGAGCGAAAGAAACAGCAATCCATCATTCTCGATTTTTTATGTGGAAATAAATAGTTTTAAAGTCAAAGCTGCACTGTTTTCATTCATTTTCGGAGCTTTCCTCACTATTGCAGTTTCCCGGCTGTTATGTGGTTTTTTTCACTGGTCTGGTGAAGAACATATAAACGGGGTTCCATATAATGAGGCGCGTCACATGGCGTGTGACGCTATTTTTCAGATGGCGTTGCTGCTGCCGGGCCATTGTTGAGGCGAGCCAGGTAGCTCGCCAGGCTATTCTTGATTAGGGCTGCACTTGCATCTGGGAACTTCCTGCATGTAAAGCCTGAAAACAAAATAGCAAACTGATGTTGAACAAGTAAAAAAATCTTGTGCCAAAGCACTTGATGTGGGGTATCGCCCTCCCATTTCTGAAACATTCATATATGCCTTTGCCAAATCGACTTGTCCTATCCTTTTCCTTATCTGTACAGTAAATCTTGTTTGCTCCATAAAACTATAAGCAATGATATAATGAATACAGCCATATCCCTCTCAAATGTGCAGTGTGAAGCTATTGCTAATAAGGGCAAATATAATAAGTTACTTCATGCAGTTTAACAGATACGTGTCACAATAGTGGGAGCAGTATTCTTGTATGCGTGCATGCAATCTGCAATTTCAAGGCATTCAGCAATGACATTTCTCATTCTTTCCTATTCTGTTCTTTTTTTACATACCATTTGGTTTATGCTTTATGGGGGTTTAATGTCCGAAAGCGAGACAGGTTATGAGAGACGCCGCAGTGAAGGAATCCGGAAATTTCGACCACCTGGAGTTCTCTAATGTGCACCAACATTGCACAGTGCATGTGCACTAGCCTTTAGAATTGCGCCTCCATCGAAATTTGACCGCTGCGGCCAGGATCGAACCAGCGTATTTCGGGTCAGCAGCCGAACGCCGTAGCCACTCAGCCACCACGGCGGCCACATACCATTTGGTGAGGTCTTGCTATATGCTTTGTGTTAGGTGTGCGCGAATATTAGAAAATCAGTTTGATTTGGATTGGCTTATGGCGTTTAATGTCCCAAAGCGAGTCAGGCTATGAGAGACGCCGAAGTGAAGGGATCCGGAAATTTTGACCACCTGGGGTTCTTTAACGTGCACTGACATCGCACAGTACACGGGCGTCTAGAATTTCGCCTCCATCGAAACTAGACAACCACAGCCAGGATCGAACCCGCGTCTTTCGGGTCAGCAGTTGAGCACCATAACCACTCAGCCATTGCGGCCAGTGGACTATTATAAAATATCGAACAAGTCAAATAGTGTATTTTGGAAATTATTTGAACCGGATCGAATTGGCTATGAACTTTCGAACAGCTTTTGAACAATAGGTATAATGTTCAAATAAGGCTTGGCAAGGTATATTCCCTCAATGATTGTTCTTTCAAAGAACAGGGCACACACTAATGCTGGGGACCATCCTGCGGTGATCAATATCTGCGTGATGAAGGGTCTAGTGCCACTACATGGTCCTTTCGTGTGGCAGCATTCGTAATGCTCATACATGACCTCTAAGACACGACAACACGGCTAGGCTTCGCCAAGTTTAACAGCCATGGAGGCCATGGCTAATATATGCTTTTGCCCCTCTCATGCCCTTAGCTGTGGCTCTGGTTTATTCTCTATCATTGTCAATAAGAAAATAATTTTTGTACACGCATAACTTGACGTTCATAGAGTTAACATAATGAATTCGTGTTGCAGCACCTTAGTAGAGATCAGTGCTGCGTAATTAACAGCTATAGCTTTAACTGCGTAAGTTAGAATCGTACTGCAGCGCTGCCGCTCAGTGGCGTTGCCAGAAACTTTGTTCGGGCAAGGGGGGAGGGGCTCATGTCGAGCCGCCCTGTATTGTGTGTGTATACATATATATGTACGCACGCACGCACACACACACACACACATAGGGTCTCGGTTCTGGAAGTCTTGATACCATAGGTAGCATAAGAGGGCTCTCCCACAGTTTCCGCCCTCGCCGTTGGATGATGTTCCACGTCACACTCGCGGTAATAAAAGACGCGCTACGTCCGCCGGTATGACGAGGGTGGCGCATGTGAACACTGTCGAGGTTTGCTTACACACAATAAACAAATTACCCACGAGAGCAGCAGATTGGACAGCCGTCGCCGTAGCTCAATTGCAGTGGCACCGCCAGAAATTTTGTTCGATGGGGCTCATGTCAAATTTCGGGGGGGGCTGAAGGCCCATAAGCACCCCCCCCCCCTTGCTACGCCCCTGCTGCCGCTATCACATCAATGTTTAACGCTATTCTTCCGTTTTGTCCGATTATTTGCACAAGTAGCAAATATTGCCACAAATATTCTATTTGTTTTAAACTCGGTAGGCCAGTTACACTACTCATGTTCAATTTAAAAAAGTACCATCTGTTTCTCTAGTTTGGATTCCTGTTTTGTTTGCAAAAAAATCTCAAGTGCTTTCAACCTAGGATATTGAATTTTTTTACCCTCAGCAATAGAGTTCTAAGCTCTAAATGAGCAATATGGATTTATAAAAAGTATTTTAGATGGCTTCCTACATAAAGATATGTCTGAAAAAGACACTTACCAATTACTGCCGAGACCTTCTCTTGGTCCAGTGACCCACGTTTGGAGTGTGTGCGAGTGTTCTGCTGCCCGAAGAGAGAGCTGCCCTGCAGCTCCTCAGGCGAAAACAGATGGCGGAGCAGCGCACGGGCATACATCCCAGGCCCACTGTTCGAATGGTTCAACAGCCCGAGCACCGATTTATCAACAAGAACGCCACCACCAATATCAACCTGCAAAGACAAAGCATGTTCCACCTTTGTGACAAAAGCATTCGCAAGACAGCAAAAGAGAAGAGAACAAAGTTTTATAGAAGGCCTTGATTTACAGTGACCACACAGAAACTGCTACCTAATAATGAAACATGCTCCTGCTATGGGGTTGTGCCATAAGATACAGTATAATTGGCTTATTTATTTACAATACTGCTAGTCTCAATACGAGACCATAGGAGGTGGGCAATCAGTATAATACAAAGTACAAAACAATAAAGAGAAATTGCTTCCAGAGGATGAACAGAAATGAAACTTTGAAAATAGATGTTATATAATACTAGTAGGCAGGTTACCAAAGAATACCTTAAAAATTCAGAGCAGCAGAAAAAAAGAAAACAAAGAGAGCAGCACTCTTGTTAGTAAGCATGCTAGAAAAAGAAGGTAACAGGTCACAATGGTCCACACAACCATCTGTAAAAATAACATATCAAGACATGGCAACACAACAAGTAATGGCTGCGCAGTCATCTGGTAGAATGTAGGACTATGACCACTTTACTGATTTTTGTTGAATCCTAATCTAGAGGTGAAGGAAGATAGAGATAGTGAGTACGCACTAGTAATCAATGGATTGAGGTAATTCCATTTGCTGATGGCTAAAGTAAAGAAAGAATGCTTGAGAATGTTGGTTTGACGTGAGTATTCAGTCAGCATATGTGCATGCTTGTGCCGGGATTGCAGTGAGTGTCAGAAGGATGCATATTTAGACACATTTACACTATAGCTGCTGCATAATAATTGGTATAAAAACTTCAGGTGAGATTCTTTTCCCCTAGGTGATAGTAATGGAAGGCCAGCTAATGCGGTAGTATCAGTAGGGGAGTCAGAGGGTTTGTATTTGTTATGAATGAACCTTGCAGCTTTTCGTTGCATTCTCTCAAGCTGAGTGACGTCAGTGATTGATTGTAGGAACCAAAGAGTGCTTGCATATTGTAAAATCACTCTTACAAGGGCAGTAGGCAAAAGAGCTTTGTATTTTGAGGGGCTAATCATAAGCATCTTCTGAGGAAGAACAGCTTTCACAAGGTGGTGGAATATAAACATGGCCCAAAATATAAATAATTCAAATATCAATAACATAAAAAGAGTCAAATGTGATGAACTGGTCATTACAAAAGCCTAACTTTCATCCAGCGATTATGTAGCAAAATAGAAAAACAAATTTAGGAGCCCTTCCGAGAACTGGTCATCACAAAAGCCTAACTTGCATCCAGCGATTATGTAGCAAAATAGAAAAACAAATTTATGAGCACCTTCCGAGGTAAAAGCAGCCCAAGAGCAACAACGTAAAAATTAAATCAGTCAACAGTAGCACTGAGCTCCCATTTAAAGGCATATGACAAAAAAAAAAGAATGCTCAAAGCGAGACATGACATGACCTCAAAAGCAATTCAGCAAACACCCCCCCAAGGTGCTCCTCTACTGAGCCAGAGTACCCAGGTTCGAACCGGACCTTGGGCGGCTGCGTTTCATTGGAGGTTAAATGCAAAGGCGCCCGTGTGCTGGTAGGTAGGTGAAAACTTTACTGATGAGCCTCATGGATGAGATAATGCCAAGGGTTGGTCTGGCTCTTGATCCCGGGTGGTGGCCAACAGTCCATGACGTGCGGCGACCTCTCCAGCCCACTCTACCAGCCACCTTTGTGAGGCCGGTTCGAAGCTGGAGGCCGCGATCTCCCAACCCTCTCTGTCTGTGAGGTTCCAGCAAGGTGGTGGTTGGAATTCTCGGCAGAGATATAAAATGTCTGTCCCTGATGTGTGTTGGGATGGTGTGGGAGTTGTTGTGGGGTGGACCTGTTGGCCGAATTTTTAGAGTGGCGGGAATGTGTCTACCTGTATTTGTGGAGGAGAGTCTGTTGATCTGAGCCGTGCAATTAGCTTCAGTTAGTTCTTGTAGTGTACTGCGTACTGCCATGCATAGGAGATGGGTGGTGGGAGCTCGTTGTGGGAGATTTAAGGCTGCCTTGTATGCCTGCCTTATTACTGCATTTACCTTCTCCTCCTCCACCTTTGTGAGGTAGAGGTAGGGAAGGGAGTAAACCATGCCTCGGGTCATGCTCACGCATGCCTCGGTGCTTGTTGGCTATTCTAATCAATCAGATGGTTTGATGTGTCCTGATTGTTAGTTTGGAGATGGTCCCATGTACTGTGTGATCTCAGTGCACATTAAAGGTCCCCAAGTGGTAGAAATTATTCTAGAGCCCTCCACTACAGCACCTCTTTCTTCCTTTTTTCTTTCCGTCCCTCCTTTATTCCTTCCCTGATAGCACAGTTCAGGTTTCCCCCCAAGAAGTGAGACAGATACTGTGCCATTTCCTCTCCCCAAAAACCATTTTCAAAAAGAAAAAAATACCAGTTCAGAAAACATGGCAAATATATTCCTTAGAGTGCTAGCATTAGTGACTGCCCTTTTGCCAAGGAACAGATGGCTGGTCAATACATTTACCTTTCTTTCTGGGAACACGGAAAGCTTCAAGCCACAAGCCACAGACAACCCTCCGGCACCTTGTGCACTTGAAAAACAAGCACCAAAGACCATGCATGGAAGCATGGAAGGAACGGGCACCCGGCATCATTTACGAACTCAACTATGCTGACTGATCCATTAAACCCTTCTGACACAATTTATTGTTTTTAATAAATTTGTGACACCACTTAGTTTTTAAATCTGTAAGAAAAATATTTGAAGAAATATTTTTCCACCTAAATGGTATACAATACCCTTAATAAAGACAATTAGTTTTCCAGCGTACGATATTAGCAGGTAATCTTTTGTGGGGATGTCAAAAATTTCATTCAAAATGTCATGGCTAATGGAAATGGTACCATCGAAATGCAATTTATCAAATTAATACCATAAAAATTGCAAAAATATTTTCAATTTAGTATGTATGCATTATGCTTATGATTATGAAAGAAAAATTACAGGATTGCACTTAAGTCTGCTTAAAAGTTTCACATTTCCATTTCTTTTCTTCCTCCCTCAATTTCTCATTTTTAAAAAGTTCTTGCCTTTTATTTCATTTATTTATTGTTTTTCATTTTATTTTTATTCTAAGTAAGCCTTCTCATGCATTTATATAAACTTTCTTTAAATCAGTCAAGCAAAACCTGCTTCAAACACAGCATTTACAGATATTAATTCAATTAAATTATTTAAATAATAAAATTCCTCAACCAAACTCTTTTTCATTTCAAGACCTACTCACGCACTACCTGACACAATCAAGCTTTTCCAGATTTATCTCCACACGACATAATCATGCAGACAAAATTTGCAGACACTTTTTGCTGACACGATGCAACCATATAGTGCTTTCGCATTTAAAAAAAGTGATGTTACTTTTGGTGGTAGATTATATGCCTCCAAAAAGATATCAAACAAGCTGCAACATTCACTGTTTCGCAAAATATAGCTTACTGCATTTGCTACATGACATAAGAAACCACCTTATTTGAAACATGAAGTATGCAAAACTTACCTGAAACAAGGAAATCACAACTAGGTGCAGCAGTCTCAGAAAAAGCTATGAGTTCGCTTTGTGCACAATTGTGTGCAAAGCATGCTAAAGGGTTATTCACATTCCTTTGGTATCCAGTTACATGTTTAAAAGGGACACAAAGTTATGACAGCAATCTGTGAGTGAACCTCAAATGTCATCATTATCCCTGAAAATAGCTGTGGAGCACTGCCGAGCTTTGTCTAGTCCGAATGCCACCTGATCAAAATCCAGTTGCAATGAGTCTGTCTAGTAGAAATATGAGAATGCCTACACACTGATGGTGACAAGTGAACAAGCACACATACCTTATCGGCTGGCGTGCAGGGACCAGGACTTTTTTCGAATTTGGCCATCATCCCCTTCAGCCTTTTCACCATCTTGTATGCATCTGCAACAAGCACAGAAATGGAATCATTGCCGAGTTAATCAGTGCACACGAGTTCAGCTGATTACATTCACAGTGCTAATAGGGTTGAGGGCGGCATTTTGTTTTCTTGTATTCTGAAATTTCTTCATTGAATAACTCCCATTCCTTTGCATTCCCTTAATTCTTTTTGAGTCAGCATCTGCATGACAAAGAATCCATCTGAAGTATAGCCGGCATCCATTCAAGCAGTCTTTTGCACCCCATTAAGAATATTTTTACCAGCAAAATGTATTACAGTTTATGGTACGCAATTCCTCATTCTCTGGCATATCTATTGAATTTCCTGAAGAAATGGTATCAAAGCTACGCATGTAGACAACATGAAGTATGTCTGCACTGCATGAAGCGAGTTTGCCCAGTTCCCTTTGAGGCAGCTGTGTTCAGCAGTAAATGTTACTAGCAGTCTGTTCGATTCGCCTGCAGTACATGAGCTGTTTCTCATAGTCGTACATGAATTGTTCCTCATCGGTTTCAGCAGTGCAACACAGTGCCCTCTGCAAGAAGCCATTTGTTTAAAAAATGCAGACACTATGCAGGTTCAGATAAGGAAACATTCAGGTAAACCTTCTTATTGGAGAGTGCCAGAACGGTGCAGCCAGTGCAAATGTGGCAGCAGATTATGCAGCTTGCGTGTTAGGACAAAAAGTAAAAAACACATCATTGAGAACAATGCCCAAGTTGCAGCTATGCTTACATGGCACGACTAAATGCAAGCAAACGCGTGCACCATACTGGCACTTCAGTCATATTCAGAAAAACCGCACGTGTGTTTCATGCCAGCTGCCATGCAATACGCATGCACCCAGGCTGTCTCACGGCAACATTCATTGCAATGTGCTGTTTGAAAATTCCTCACGCAGTTTGGGATGTTGGCAGCTGTTGATATGGGCAGCACACAGATGGCTGCAATTTGCCAGCAACGCTAAAACTAGCCGACAACCAGACCTGCATCCGAACTGCCAGAACTGGTGCTCAGAAATATGAGACTTCCAAATTCAAAGGCTTCAAGGACCTGTACGCACCCTCATCGTTTGGTCAAAGGCCAGTTTCAGTGACCTATTTTCTGCTTTTTAACACAACAGCGTTAAAGACTCCATTTCCCAAAAAATCCGATGTCAGCGTTGTGAGCGAAAAATCACAGGCATGGCTCTGGCAGGTGGTGCCTGCCAGCTGACATGACCAGGCACTGATCCGACATAGGGTTGTGCAACGCCATGCGACCATGTAACATGGCTGACTTGGCAGGAGCTGCGAACTCGTGCTCCTTATTTCAGATGGGAAGTGATGGGGTATGAACCCTCCAGGACCCTTGCATTCGGAGTCTGACATGCTACCTCTAGGCCACACAGGCACGTTCATATGACCTGGTTAAGCAGGGCTTCATATCTGTCTGTGGGTCTTTCACATAATGTGGTAGCTTACAAGTGCATGCTGAAGAATATGTGCGAGTATGTGTGAAGCGCATGTACGCGAACGAGAATCTGCAAGGGAATCCGCAGACGGAAGCCACCAAAGCTGTCGCATCATAACCTTAAAGGCGGAGCTTAAGTGACCTGTAAGGAATGCATTTTGATTATTAACTGAGAAGGTTCTATAAGAACCTTCAGAGTTGCCCTTCAATAACAAGGGTACAGAAGCATGATAGATGTCGTGGCAGAAAGTGAATGCCTGTGCTTAAAATAGATTGAAAAAATTAGACACCACGTGCTGAGCCACTGAGACAACATAACGCACTGATGAAAACTATTTACCAACTGTAGTCTCTGCTGACTCCAGTTTCCTTTTCAGCACCTCATTCTCTGCAGTCAACTCCGCAATTTTCGCCAAGAGTTCAGGCATTTCCAGTGCGGCACTGCAGCAGAGTTGCTGCATTGCACAAGGGGGAGCAAAATCAAGGCCCAAAGAAAGAAAGAATAGACTCATAAAAGTGAACAGTAAGAAAAAAAAACAGTATATAACAGTTAAATAATCTTGTGACGCGTATCAATGCAAAGTGGAATGCATGGGATCGAAACAGGAAAAACAATGCAAAAGGCATGACATAAAAAAGAAAAGCAACAATAAACAGCTGTTAAAAATGCCGAGGTGAATATGGCAGGAACTTTTTGCCCTCATAAAAAATGGTCGTTTAGTTTATACTGGAATGATTTGCGGTCAGCGCATGATGTGATGGTATTTGGCAGGCCATTCCGTAGTGCTATTGCGTCCGGAAAAAATTATGACTTTAGTGCTAAGGTGCGACAGCTGATGCGTGCAATACTATGGTCATAGCTTAGGTGGCTAGACGTCCTGTGCGGGGGTTGTAGCTTTTCGTGTCTCGTGCGTGAGTGATAATAGAAATGATGAAGGCAGAGGCAAGATATGATGCAGCATGACTAGAGTGATGGAATGGCAAGGGAGTGTGTCAGTGCGGTGATACTGGTTTTCCTTGAATAGCAAAGACGTTATAAATTGGATGGCACGATTCTGTACGGCTTCAAGGTCAGCGGCGAGGTATGCTTGTGATGGGTGCTAAATGGATGATGCATATTCTCGTATAATTGGCCGAATGAATGTTATACATGCTAGTTTTTTATGTCAGGGTATGCAGCGTTCAAGTTACGACGCAGGTACCCGAGTGTGCGAGAGGCTGCAGCACAGATGTTTTGAATGTGAGTGACCCATGATAGCGATGGTGTTAGATGGAGGCCAAGATATCTGTAGGATAATGCGGAGTGAATGGAAAATGAGTCAATACTGTATAAATGTCAATAATAATAACAAATGCTTATCATAATTGGTGTCCATTTCTTTTGTGCAGTCATTGCACTGTTGCTGTTAATATGAAAGTCCGTAACCAACTCGCCCAAATTATTCTATTATGTATGTATTTTGAGACCAATTGCTAACCAGCTATGATAAGGTGCATGCATTAAACGAAAAATAAGCGATAGGAATACACATTTCAGGAAAGACTGGTGACCACCCATTTTAAACCTTCAGTTAACACAACTAAAAACTTCAGAACCTAGCATTTGTGATATCCCTAGATGCACGCACATTTCTTCCACAGCCCTAAGAAAGTAAAAATGTGAATCTGGTTTGCCTTATGGGAGCTTAACGCCCTAAAGCAACTCAGGCTACGAGGGACGCCGTAGTGAAGGTCTCCGGAAATTTCGACCACCTGGGGTTCTTTATCATGCCCCGACATCGCACAGCACACGGGCCTCTAGAATTTCGCCTCCATCGAAATTCGACTGCTGTAGCCGAGATCGAACCCGCGTCTTTTGGGTCAGCATAGATCAGCATGTTTGACACACAACGAATGATGTTTAAAGTAAAGCCAGGAGTTACTACCTGTACAGGTGATGCTGCCCCACTCCCTTGAACACTTGTTGAAGATGCAGTCGCAATCTCTTCAGCGCTGGCCGCTGCAGCAACAATTTTTTTTCTCTTCCGCTCAAGAACAGTTGGTTTCCCTGAAACAATGCATAAACAATATTATGCAGCGTGGTGTAATGTTTTGTAAATAGAGATGGTACATAATGCACAAAAGTATGTCATGAATGCCCCTAAAGGGCCTTCGGGTGGCACAAAATATGCTTGCAAGAGAGCCCTCAATCTTGATCTTAAAGCATGGTTTCAAAATCATCTGCACTAAAAACGTCACATCAGATAGCTCTTACAGTGTAGTCATCAGCGCACTAGCCTAGAGTGTTCGAGCGGTGTTCTCCGGAACAAGGGAAGCGAAATTTTAAAGAATGTGCTTAGTTTCAGAGACTGTTTGCACTAATGATATGACGCGAAGCACACAAACGCCATAGAAAATCGTCAAGCCCATAACAGGTGCACAAATATTCTGCTTTGTTAAACTGCTTGAGCACTCCAGCCTGCTTACAGCTATATATGTTAAAAAAAAATACAGCACAAGGCGCCTTTCACACAACATATGACGACAAAGGAAGTGATATTACATCGCAAGAGTTTCCGATGTGCAAACGTTTCGACCCTAGCGAGTTATCGCGAAAACTGGCAATTTAGGCAACTAAAGAAAGCAACGTAAACAGGCCATTCGCTGGTCCAATTTCTTTGCGCGTTGACTATAGATGGTAAGGACTGGCGAGGTCCTTCTAAAACAAGCTCCAATATGAACTCAACCTACCCAGCGCTTCATTTTTGCGTAGTCATGCGCTGGAACGTTGTTACGGACAAAACTTACCGAAAGCAAGCAGCTCCGCCGGTGCAGCATCCTGACCCTCCTCCCAGCGCACCCGAACTTCTTGGCCGCGCAATTCACTAATGGCGTTCTCCTGGGTTAACAGGCGGATGCCCACAGCGGCATCCTCGATCATTTTCACAGGGTACACGTCCCACTTATTTTCGTCCTTCCACTTCACAAGTATGTGCGTCATTTTCCGGCACAACGTCAATGCAAACTTTCCCGCGGGTCGCTGTGGGTACACCGATGGGAGTCACGAACAAAGCAACGTCGTCACGACGACAAAGCCCACCTGCGTCTTCCCGCCAACGTCTGCCAAGCCCGCCAATTTACCGTCCGCGCTGTGTTGGTCGCTGGAGCGATGAAAAGCGTAGAGGGCGCTGGCTGTAAGAGAGTGCTAAAGCTACTATATAGATGCATATAGTAACTGCTCGGTCGCATCGGTCGCGGCGCGGAGATAACACGCGCGGCGTCTGCTTCTGTGCCTCATTGGTTTCTGCCGAATCGCGTTGTTTTACGGTCGTGCCATCGTGCAACGTTTACTAAACAAAACTGCGGAGACACGGTGGGCTAAGCGAGTCGGGCATGATCACCCGCGCATGATGGAAACCCGTAATCGTCTGCCTCGAAATCGAAGAACCGAAAGTCGCAACTCATGGTTTTCGCCAAAGGGCGCTAACGGTGCCATCTGTTGTTTTCGTAAGAAAGCACCACGACGCGAGGTTCGCCGAGGTCAGCATTACAACTGTACAGGTCATTTGATGGCACCACTTCCGCCCTTCGCGGCAATCCGGCGCTGGCGGCTTTCAGTTCGTCAATCTCGGCGAGACGATTACAGAGTTGCATTATACGCGGCTGAATTTGTAGCTGCGCATAATTTTGAGCCGGTTTTGTAACTGGAAGTGGAATCGCTACTATTTCGTCTGGGTTATCACTTGTGTTTTGTATAAAGTTCAGTTCAGCTATTCGCCGAGTGTGATCGGCCAAGCTTCGTCTCCGTGTCAACTACTCATCTGCCAAGTCAGCGTGCGCCTCGAAGAACCGATGGGCAGGAAAAGAAAAATTTCTTACGTTTACTGAGCAGTGCCAGCACTAGTGCGGCGGTGCGAGTGATATCACCGCTACAGCGTGCAACAGGCGAACGACTGCCGCATGGTAGACAATTTACAATGTCCCGTAAGCGAGAATTCGGCAGATATCTTTGGGACGCATCCGCTGACGTTCCCTATCGCTCGAAATGCCATTTCCATCGTCGCAGCAAATCTGGCGCACTGCGTGCAAGTCCTGAAGATTCCGAGTACCGTGATTCAGAGTGATTGAGAGGTGACTCTTACCGTCATCTTCTGACACAGAATTAAAGGTGGCAACCCTTATATTCCCAATATTTCAAATAAACAGTGTTGGTGGACTTCCCCAAAATTTTAATCTGTCATTACCTCTTACTTGGCTAGAAGACAGTTCTACATAATGCAGCAACTAACACAAAGCTGTTGGCACAAAAGATATATATATATAGCTTTTAACTATATCACCTGTAAGTTACATCTTGCATTTTTAAATGTGCAAGGACCTTCTTTGGGGTTTTGCGATATTACTGAATTTTTATCTACTTTGCACCTATGAACACAATAACATTGAAATATACTTTAAAGCTAACAGAATTACATGCTCAAGGACAGATTTTTGGAAATCGCCTAACTAAATGTCGCACGTCCATGGTGCTTTTTTACACATGATGCATGATCCCACCTCATCCTTTTCAAGAATCAGCAAGATATTGATAGTCTTTCCCAAGGGAAAAGAGCAGGCATGTATCAGCCTATTTGAGTGCTAATAAAAGGTTTTTATATATTAAGGCATTGCTCCTTGAATACCTAAGTTAAATATATATTCGGCCTAGTTTACCCATACTATGCTTCTGTAATTCAACGCGTTTTTAAGAACAGCTTTTGACAAGGTAAATATAAATCTTGACACTCACTGATTTTTGTTAGCAGCATTGACAGTGTTGATAAAGTTGAGTATAAATTTTGTTGACACCTCTCGAATGCAGTCAACAGCATCGACAGTGTTGACAAGGTTAAGCATAAATTTTGTTGGTACCCGTTGAATGCAGTCAACAGCATCAACTTTGTTGACGAGATAAATATAAATTTTGTTGACAACCGTTGACTGCAGTCAATGGCTTTAACAGTGTTGGAAATTTGAGATAAATTTTATTGACTCCTGTTGACTGCAGTCAATGGCACTGACAATGTTGGCAAAGTTAAGCATAAATTTTGTTGATACCCGTTGAATGCAGTCAACAGCATCAACTTTGTTGACAAGGTAAGTGTAAATTTTGTTGATAACCGTTGATTGCAGTCAATGGCACTGACAGTGTTGGCAAAGTTTAATATAAATTTTGTTGACTCCTGTTGACTGCAGTCAATGACACTGACTGTGTTGGCAAAGTGTAATATAAATTTTATTGATTGCTGTTGACTGCAGTCAACAAACATTTTGTTTTTGTTGACTAGTTGTTGATTCTATAAGGTGTCAACATTTGGTCAACGAAATGGCAATGCTGATTTTTGTAAGGGCACCAGGCCCTTTCGAGCTCATCTTTTAGACATTTAGCGCAATTTCCTGCGGCAGACCACAAGCTTCCTTTCTAGGGTATATGCTTGCAGGTTGCGCCAGTTTGAAAGCGGGGGTTTCCTTTTAATTGTGTGTAATAACAGGGATAACCTCGAAGCTGTCTCTTCCCGATGGCAGTCGGTATTTTCTATGTTTAGGGATACACGCAAACTACGTTTAGACGGTGCCCCCTGCTACAAGCCGACCAGTAAGAAGCGTCAGATATTTAACAAGTAAGATGCGTTTCCATTACTCTTGCTTTTAAGCGGCAAGAAGTAGCGGTTCTTGGTGGGCAGCGTCGACAACGCTCTGTGGCGCCGTGCAGTCTTAATAATAATTGGTTTTTGGGGAAAGTAAATGGCGCAGTATCTGTCTTATATATCGTTGGACACCCAATCCGCGCCGTAAGGAAAGGGATAAAGGAGGGAGTGAAAGAAGAAAGGAAGAGGAGGTGCCGTAGTGGAGGGCTCCGGAATAATTTCGACCACCTGGGGATCTTTAACGTGCACTGACATCGCACAGCACACGGGCGCCTTAGCGTTTTTTCTCCATAAAAATGCAGCCGCCGCGGTCGGGTTCCAACCCGGGAACTCCGTATCAGTAGTCGAGCGCCCTAGCCACTGAGCCACCGCGCAGTGCAGTCTTCGAAAAATTATTCTCCTTGTCAGCAGAGACGCACAGAGACGCACATAGACGTACAGAGACGCACACCGTTTAGGCACAAAAGCATTCAATGTTATTTGAAATCTCTATCTCCTACTAAACAGCATAAAAGCCTGAAGAAAGCTCCCGCTTACGGCTGGCACCACTATCAGCCTGTTGTGCACAGTATACTGGCTACTTTACCAAAAATAGCAGTGTGCATTAGCAGGCCGGTAGCTGGTCCCTTACACTGTACAGACGGAAATCACGCAGCGCAATAGAACGCAACATCTACTTTGCGAATGCCATGTCAATGTTATTGTACTCTGCGCTTATTAGTAGCTCACGTAGACTAAAAAACAGTATGACTGAGCGTGGAATTAAAACAAGTGAGTTAGACTCATTATATTAAGCTTCATGGCTGTTGGGCAGGGACTAAAGTGTACGACGCAGACGTTCATCGCTGTGTCTTCACATCTGAGAACGCTGCATTGTACTGAGAACATCGCATATTTCGTCTGTTAATTAGTGTAATTTCGTCGGCTTAAAAACCGGGTCGCTTGAAAATCTGCTGCAAATTTTATCACTTATAAATTACCGAAATTATATACAAATATATCCCGAGGTAAGAGTGACTTTTCGCAAAAGTGTCTTTAGAGGGACTATCAGTTCAGTTTGCTGTACTAATATTGCACTGTAAAACATCACGCCCGAACTACTTCACAGAAAAATGAATCCATAAAATAAGTCAATACTCTCCAAAATAGCAACGTTGAAGTTTTGACGGATAATACAAATTACTCCAAATCATGATTCCAAAAATAATTTCACTTAGACATTTTCACTTGAAAACCGGTCGTTGGAATTTCAATCTGATCTGGATTTTGCAAGCCCTTTTTGGCGCATTGTGTTGCGATTCACTTTACGTGTCAGCTACGTCTACATGGAAGGCGTCTGAGATTGTCCTGTCGTCATCGATAAAGGTCGCACAGCCTTTTAACTTACCCACTACTTCCATATCCGTAACTACTTATTGCACTCGCCCCCTTCAGTACTGTCAGCAGTGCAGCCCCACAACGCTTAAGTGGAGTCTCCCCATTATTGCTTGCGCTCTTGTACGTGTGCGTGGTCTTCTCTCGTGTCCCGTCATGTTTTGCGCGAAGTTTACTTGAATATGTCTGCTTAATGCACTGTGCGCCATTACTTCTGTTAGAGCCGCATGCCCATGAACCTAGACTACCACCACATGATGTGAATGACGCTCGCGTGCCGTGTCTGGTCGCGTGTGTGGTTCAGTGATGATCTATCCTGGACTCACATATTAATCACCTTCTAACTGATCTGTCACGTGCTGTGGGCTGTATGAGTCATATAGCTCCACTTATCCCTCTCTGGCTAAAAAAGACTTTATACTAAACGTTATTTTACTCACGGCTACTTTATGCAATAATAGTGTGAGGCACTACGACGAAAGGAAATTACGACACGCTGCTCGTACTGAAAAAACGCGCTCTAAGTTAATTTTAGAATTATAAAGATAGAATACGTGACCTACCCACCCAACCTGCTTTAAGACAGGATATATTACCGGCCAACAAAGTTTATTACTCGAAACTGATGCAAGTAATCCATACAAAATCTTTACACTAGATTTACAGATACATCGCCATACTATACCTTTTGAACCGATAAACTTAAAACAAGAAAAGTGAGAACAAATTCCGGGAGACATGATGTTTATTATCAAGCAACAAAGTCATTTAACCATCAAGAGTTCTACATTGATATTACGCTACCACTTAAGCCCTTCAGATTGCAGTACAAAGCATTCTTAATGATCACTGAAGACATCTTATATATATAGATGTACTCATATGGCCATGGAAATCACCAGTTATGCACAAATTTTTTTCCATGTTTCTGTCAACGTGGGATCCATCTCAACTGCGCTTTCTTTTTCTCGCCAGTGTGTTGTCGCGGATCCACTGATGTGTTTTGTTTCAATGCGAATCCTTTATTGTCTTCGAACGTTGCGTTAGTCGGCAGCCAGCATTTTGTGTTTATATGTACTTTATACTTTATTTCTATGTGTACACTGTTTCATCAGGTGAAATCCCTGCAAATGTATTGAAGTTTGCCCGCTCCTAACTGCAGATGTGAGACGAGGCCTTGTCAGGCTCCATACCTTTTGCCTCATCTTCCACTTTCAACTGAAAGGAATTGGAATGATCTAAATCTAAATAGTTTCCCACACCAGTACTCCCGAGCTATTCACATGATGTGCTGAACCCGGCTACTCAAGTACTCAGTAAAAGGTTATGAGCGCGAATACGAATAAAGGGAGCTAAATGCTACACACATCTTCCACATCCACCCAGAGGTGCTAAACATTCCTTCCTGACATCAGCACACCACACAACCCAGAGATTACAGGGATTCGCATTACCACTTGGGAAACGTGAGGTCTCTTGCCATAGTGCATTTGCGGAAACCATTGTTTTAAGTTTATACTTTTTTCATTGAGATCAGTGCATTCCCTTATCATTGTGCACTTTGGTTGAGCTCAAGTCTTGCGGATTACATTACAAAGAGCTTAATTCCACAAATAATTTTAAAATTGCCTGAGAAAGCTTATTTTGTTTAATTCTTTGATGCTGCAACGACGCTTGTTGTGGTTAAGTTTTTGGAAAGAGCTTTCTTGAATCGTTTGTATGGAGCACACTGCTTGTATTTGTACGTTTTCACTGCGTTTTGTATTTAGCTTGAAATTATACAGCACGCCGAGTGTTGCGTGTAATGCAAAGAGAACAACTTCCATCTAAAAAAACAAAAACAGGGATAGCAGCGTTACCTCCAGCCAGTGCCAACGCACATGGTTTTGGCTGCCAGAAGTGGCAAAAGCCGAGCGGCAGGTTTCGCCGCTCTACTTGTTTTTTTAAAGAAAATATCAGCATCGACAGAAGCTTTGATGACATAGTGGCCCCAGGCATTTCTCAAATGGACATATTTGCAACAAATCTCACATCTCCCTGTACGTAGCAAGAAGCTGCCTAACGCACATTGAGCTGCGTTCCTGGCGAGAACAGGCCACAATCCCCAGTGCCTCGTCTGGAAGAAACAAAGAGTTCTCTCAAGCAATTCGCAGACTCTTTACGCCAGTTCCGCAATATTTTAAAAATCCGCATCTGGCTCCCAAAAGCTCACTATCTTCCTGGACTATTTCCTCGCAGACCGTCACGAGGGTCACCACCGCTTAATCGGCGAGCCCAAAATCTGTTTAATACATCAATTAATTATCGACGTGAAATCTCAGCGGCTTTTCTCATCGGCCGGAAGCCCATTAGAAAATGACTGATAATTGGGAAGTAGAAGACAACACATCACTCGTGCGCCGAGGACACAACCGCCATTCTGAAGCATTTAGACGGCTTAGCCCTCGGCGACACAGCAGTGTTCGAAGGGGATGCCATTAGCGTGATTAGAATACCATGCTGCCCAGAGAACAGAAAACAATTCCGGGGTCTCTGAGTGGCTAAGATTGCACAGTCAGTCTACGCAGCCACTAGCAGCTACGCAAAGTGATAATATACAGTGAACGCTAACGATCAAAAAGGAAATGCAGAAAAAAACGATGATAATAATAATGATAGTTTATTTTTATGACGCAAGGGCATCTGCGGCCAAAGAACGCATTGGCACAAGGTTTTTTTGCTTTGCTCAAGGTCAGGTCAAAGACCCATTTTCCAAGCATTTCACCCTGAATAAGCCGAGCACCAGGGTAGGGGAAGCTTGTACCCATTGTATGACTGGTGGGTACGCGGCGGCACTGGGGATATAACGCCGCCCCTGCCGCATGCGATGCTGATGCTCAACTACTTAGCCAACCGACCGAAAGGTAAAGCATCTATGTCACGTGTGAGGCACAATATATTCAGATTCCTTGCCATTTCATGTCACGGAAGGGCTGCGGATGTATTTTTCTTCAGGATTGTGGTTGTGATATGCTTCCATGATTACGCCCCTCACCTTGTTTTTATGAAAGAAAAGCAATGCTGCCTCCACGGCCATCTTTTTCTAGTTCCATTTTATGTTGTCTTTCATGCTTGCACTTCCACCTGGCACAGTGAGCGGCAACACGGCCAAGAGGGTGATTTTTTCTTGGGATTTCATGCCCTATTGACCTCTTATTTAGGCATTTGCCTCTTTGCCCAACGTAAGCAGCACCGCATCTGAAGGATTTCTAGCATACCACGTTTTCCTCACAGTGAGGGCAGGGCGACACTACACAAGACAAAACACCACTTGTCTTGTCTTTGTTACGCCTTTGTTGTGGTGTTCACCCTCCATGAACGCCTACCAACTCGTCCAAGTGTCAGTTTTGCTCTACCAACTGCCTTCCGGACGTCCCATTACGAAGCATATCAAAGATGGCACTAGAGGCTACGAGTGCGAAAGATGCCGAGTTCGAGAACTTCTTGGCCGGGAAAGAACTGCCGGAGAACAAGACAGGTAGCGAATGCATATATCGAAAATGAGGAATATGGAATTATCAGGCTGTTTTCTTGATGTGCTGTATCAAAACCAGAAAAGACCGTTCGTCATATCATTCCTCCATAAGTACGGATAGTGATGGCCACAGCTCACTGGACTCTTAGTACAGCTCCGGTATCCTCATGAAGCTGCCAACTCCATGAAAAGGAAGAGTTTCGCATACCTCAGCTACAGGAAAAAATCAGCACCTGGGCCAGGAGCGATAGACCGTTTGCTCTCTATACGTGAACGAAACTGGCTGCACGATGTACCTACAAAAGATCGAGAAATTTGGTCTTGCATCGAAGAGTACGTCGGGTGCTTGCTGTGAAAGCCCAAAACAAACGTAGCAACAGATCATGAAGAGCCGTAAGGTCCGGCAGAATGGCGATCGTCACACCTGTCTTTGACAGCTCACAGATAGCGGCGAGAAGCGGTTTGCAGCTCTCCGTAGCCAACGATAAAACATTCAAAACTGGAAATAATGCATGAAGGCGCCTGCCACTTCAGCCGCTACGAAGTGATGCTGCCGTCACACCTCTGCCCTCTGCCACTGTGTGGGCTCGCCTACGACTGGCCGCAGCGGACATGCGAGGGACAAGCATGGGAACAGTAAATCTACCGACATCCTTCGGGAAAACGCTTCCTATACATGATAACAATAATAATTGTTTTTTGGGGAAAGGAAATGGCACAGTATCTGTCGCATATATCTTTGGAGACCTGAACCGCTCCATAAGGAAAGGGATAAAGGAGGGAGTGAAAGAAGAAAGAGGTGCCGTAGTGGAGGGCTCGGAATAATCTCGAGTACCTTGGGATCTTTAACGTGCGCTGACATCGCACTGCACACGCGTGTCTTAGCGTTCTGCCTCCATAAAAACGCAGCCACCGCGGTCGCGTTCCAACCCCGAGAGAGGCGGTCACTCTCTCTATTTCCAAAGGAAATACAGATTACACTTTATGCACAATATACAGGCCACCAAATCTGAATGCCAGTGCATTTCTAAATTAGCTGTATACGTTTTTTTCATAAATACATGAATGAGAAACACTTCATCATTGCAGGGGATCTAAACATAGACATGATGAAAGACACAAAAGGTATCACAGCAGATTACCTCAATTTGCTTGCAGAATTTGCACTTGTGGACGTAATTAATAGATGTATGGGAAAGGAATACCTAGGTGCTGATATTACCAAATCATGCATTGACCACATAATTATTCGTTTGCAAAACCAGCAGTATGTTTCGGGAGTTATAAAAAAATACTAGCTGATCATTACTTTGTAACGGTTACAATTATGTTTGACAATCATACAACTGATTGAGGTATTATTACAGGTTGTGTTCTAGATAACACAAAAGTAGACAAATCAATTCGTAATGTTAACTTAAGTTCCTTTTTAGGTTTAGATCACATCAGCTTTTACAGCAAAACTATTGAAATCTTTCGCAATGTCTATGCGCAGTCAACTAAATCTGGTAACATCAAAATAAGGAGACCAGAGAAGAAGTGTATAACTCATGAGATAACGGAGTTGGATTGCGCGAAAGACAAAGCGTGGCAAAAATGTAGGAAGCAATCTAAAGATAAAACTTTAAGAGATGAATATTCCGCATTGCGGAATCAGGTAACGGCGAAAATGCGACTGGCGAAAAAGCTCCTTTTACACACGACCGTTTTCACTGAATAAACATGACGGAAAGAAAACGTGGGAAATTGCCAATGAACTGACCTGTATACAGAAAAGGACTTAAGATACTTAAGATCGGAACTTTGGAACCAAGTGCGCAGGTTCCAAGACCTTTTGCGCTCGATTTGCTTTGCGATTGACCCCACCTGGATAGCAGAAATTAAGCTGCGTTGTGCCAGAAAAGTTGCCGCCCAGATGTCTGAATTTTGGTGGACCCAGTGTCTTCAGCAGGTTCTGGTTCACAGCAGAACAATGAGCAAAACTGCTGGCACCAGCAGCCTTGTGGTCCCGAATGACGTGGTTTTGCCTGAAGATGTTGCAAGCGTTCTTAGCAAAGGCCCCAAGTACAGTCTTCAGCCTTTAGTCCCAGCCCATTCCGCTAGCAATCAACCGACGGATTTCAAGCCAGGCTGACCAAGAAGATCAAGAAAGGTGCCTGCTGGAAGGTGTAGAAGCCTTGACCAAAAAAGTCAACACGGCGTCTACCAGGTGTGCCAAAGACCCTACCAAAAGGGTGGTCTCGTTTTTTAGGCAAAATGAGTTGCGATTGCTTCAGGCAGACAAGAACGGAGGGTTCGTCGTATTACGTGATAAAGTTTTCAACGAGAAGGCGCTCCAAGCCATCGCAAAGAACTTCGTCCGGGTGAAACCCAGCGCCACAAGGATCAAGACCAGAGCTGCTACTTTGTGCAGAGACCTTGAATTGTCCAGGCTGGCAAACTCAATAACTGCATGTAAGACAAAAGCGCTGTTTGTGTTCTTTACTGCAAAAACGCACAAGGACTCAATGCCGTTTAGAAAAATCGTCAGTGAGAAGAGATCATGGCAGTTTCTAATTAGCCAGTATTTACTGAAGCACCTTAATACTTTACAAATTGAAGACCCCTTTTTTACAAAGAACTCGACTGATGTTGTTACCTTCTTCAACTCCAAAGACCATATCGGCTACGCCTTTTCAGTACACGTTGAGGATTTGTTTTATTCAGTGCCGCATCAAGGTTTGTTTGTTGCTGTCCGAGATTGTATTGAAAGAAGCGGTTTAATAGGCTTCCAAAACTCTGCTGGTGTTTCAGCAGATAGCTTCATGTCTTTGCTCGAATTTTATCTGCAAGCCACCTTCATTTCTTTTAAGGACAACTTTTCTATTCAAAAACAAGGAATTTGTATTGGTTCTTGCGTCGCCCCTGTTCTTTGTAACATATTTTTAGCCGCCATTGACCGCTCCCTAATGGACGAGCTTACTAATCTGGGGGTATTTAAGTGTTTTAGATACGTGGACGATTTTTTGATTGTTTTATCCAAACAAATACCCTTGACCCACACTGATTCAGTGAGTAGAATTTTAACTGTTTTTAGACAGTATGGGCGAGGTCTGACCTTCACGCATGAACTTCCTTCTAGTGGGTCGTTGCAGTTTTTAGATATCAACCTGAACTTCGGCTCACAACACGCCTGCTGGCACTATGCCCCACGAGCAAAGAAATAGCTACTGCCGTTTGATTCTGCGCATTCTAAGGTAGTCAAAAGAGCAATTGCAAGCTCGTGCCTGGAATCTGCCATCACCAAGTCATGCCCGCATGCAATGCATATTAGTTTCAATAATCAAATTGAAATGTTGCTTTCAGCCGGCTTCCCCTGCGATGTCATATCAGCCGTGGCCGAGAATCTTCTTAGGAAGATAAAAAGAAGAAATCGAGGTAGTGTGGATGAGCCGCCGCCAAAAAAGAAGATCGTGGTGATGCCATACATACACATAGTGGCGCACAATGTAAAAAAAGTGGCCAAGAGGCATGGCGTCTCTGTCGATTTTTCTGCCCCACGGAAACTCGCAGCCTTGTGCCCGAGAACCGGCACCCAAGGAACTAGAGGCAGTGGATGCGCATCAAACAAGCTGAGACGTTCGTTAAATGTGCCACTGGTGTGGTGTATGAAATCCCACTCAAGTGTGGAAGTGCCTACGTGGGCCAAACAGGCCGTTGCGTGAATGAACGCGCAGGGGAACATGCCCGATCCATTCGGAATAAGGAAGGAGCTAACTTGCCTGCTCATTGCTTTGATTGCAGTGGATGCGAGCCTTTGCTTAAGCAGAATAAAATACTAGGCAAAAGTAATAACAAAACAGCGCGTGAGCTTTTGGAGACCTATCACATAAAAGATAAAGGTGATAAATGTATTAGCGACACTTCCGTCAAACTTTACAACAAGGAAAAGTATTTTCTGCGCACCTGTTGTTGATCAGGAGTTGCTTGGATATATCCCCTCTCTCAACCTCCTTGTTCTTTTGATGTGAATTTGCATATATAAGGCACTTTCGCACAAATAAACCCAGTTGATAGTTTGCGCTCTTTCTGTTCCTTTGGCCTTTCCTGTGGTTGTCTTTTTATGCGCAACATGGTTTCTTCAAAAGCATTGTACCAACTTGCCCAACAAGAAGTTCTTCTATACATTCGGTTGACATGAAAGAGAAATACGATGAGTTAGGCATCCTTCAGAATTGTGAACTCTTCAGCTTTGTTGTGTTAACGCGGTATTATTATTTAAACGAATATAAGATTCGCGTAAAAAAGATGTCACTATGCGAAAAACGGAACGTTTTGTTAAGCCACGGGTATATACAAATTATGGTAAAAAGATGCGCAAATATTATGCACCAGCTGTATTTATTAAAATTCCCGATGATCTATGTATTGCAAATAACAAGCGTAGGATGATGATGGACATAACAAATTGGTAAAGCTTTGGTATTGCTTGAGTTCTTTCATATCGACTATTTTGTTTTCAGACTTTTTCTCTGTGTTAGCATGACTGTTTCGAAATGTATTCATACAGAGTTATTTCTCTACCTGTTGCCTAATCAGCCAACAAGCAAAATGTGCTTATCAAGATGTGAATATATGAATATGTACGCATACAGACGAATAAATTTTGATTTGATTTTATTTGATCTGTAAACAGCGGATCCGTAGCCGAGCGCCCTAACCACTGAGCTAGCGCGGCGAATCTAGACATGGGCCCAGAATCAGCATTGCGGGCTCAGGATGGTGTTTTAAATAAAGTGAAGTGCCGCCTTGGCTCGAACTAGCGCCACCGAGCATGGGCTCCAAGATGGCTTCCAATGGTCGAGTCCTTGTTACCTCCCTCTCTTTGTTCTACAACGGGTTCGCACATTTAAGCCTGCCTTTGAGCAGCCGCAAGTGATCAACTCATAATTCTTTAACTTTTATTATTCTATCCATAACGTTATATATATATATATATATATATGTATATATATATATATATATATATATATATACGTGCTCGGCTGTGCTCGATTTAAAGCTGACAACAGACTTTCGAAGTACGGCTGCAAAGTAAACATAACAGTGTAGATAATACCCAGCAAATCTGGACAAAAATATTTTTGAGGGGGTAACCTTTTATGAACGCAATTATTTCTTAATATGTAAGATTTCGCGATAAGAATCACTATATCTAGAGATCTCCCGGCGGTTGTCTAAAATTTTTGCTTCTATTAAACTTATTGCTATCGTCAAAAGCATTCCCCATTGGTTTTAAATAAAACTTAAAAAAGAAATTGCTACATATCAGAAGAATGAACCATAACCATCAATGCTACCGCTAAAGTATCTTACAATTTTGCATTATTCAAAATTTTTGTCCGAAATTGTTGGACTTGAACGGAGAACGGGCTTCGCCTGGCAACGTTGAAGCGAGATCATATTGCTCGCGTCATGCATCAGAAACGAAACAATAAAGCCTCGTCAGGCGCCTTTGAAGAATGAATGACGATCATAAATTATGCATCGTACCTCCCCTTTTCCTTCTTAACGAAGCATCGACCCGATGCTACCCAACGAAAAGAAATGTGGGGAAAAATAAACAATGAGAATGCGAAAACAATCACAAAAAATGCAAGCACAGTGTCCAATAGCATGCATACGGTGGCCTTACGTTCAAAACATATGGAATGTTTAAAGTTTAGAGACTAACGGAAACCCGTTTGGTCGGGATGTTACATGGCGAAAGTGACAAGCCTCCCGTCGGGGAGCCGAAACGTCATCCCATCGTTTCTTTTAGTCGGCGCCTTCTACTTCTTCATATAAAATGTTTGGTCGTGCACGGCGCTACAGAGACGCTGACGCTTTCGCTCCTTCGGGGTCTGCTTCGTAGTCAAGCTCTCCAAGTCGATGAAAGATCTAGTACGAGCCGAAGTAGCGGCGCAAAACCTTTTCACTCATTCCGCAGCGAAGAGTGGGCGTCCACGCCGACACACACTCACCCGGCTTGTATTCCATACCGGGCGCTCTGGAGCCTTATGTGCTCAGGGCAATTTTCAAAATAATGAATAAACTGCGAACTTAGGGCCACTTTGAACCAGATACTATGGGGACGTCCTCATGCCCCCGGGAGGGACGAGGCATAAAGACGAAAGACCAATGGGACGCTTTACTACTGAGCTGCGACCCGGCGACTCAGATACAACTCGTCCGACTAGCCAAAGCCACCGCCAATAGTCAAGATCTTTCGGCTGTCGTCTAGGCGGGTAGCCCTCTGGCTACCCTCTTTCTGTTAGACAATAAAAGTTCTCCTGTCCTCATAGCACTGTAGTATATTGAAGCGTAGAGCGTCGATGCGCAGTTGTCTTTAATGCGCGGGCAGTCCAGGTGCCGTGCTCGATCTGCGCGCTGTAGGTAAACGGCGGAGTCGACGTTATCTTCACCAGTAACGTAGGGCCTCATGGCGCTCAGTGTGCTCGTGGTCTCCCTACCATGGACGAGCCTAAAAGGAGTCATGTGGGTGTCCTCCTGCAGTGTGCTATTGTAGGCGAATGCGATGAAAGGCAGCATGACAGTATGATGTCCAATGTCTTGTGTTCGGTATCGACATACGCAGTGAGCATAGAACGATTGTTTTGTTCAGACGCTCCGTAAGTCTATTGGTCTGCGGATGGTATGCTGAGTTCCACGGTTGCTTCTTTGACTGTAGCGCAGATGGCTTGCGTCAGCTCCACCGTTAATGCTGTCCCTCTCTCCGCGATGAGCAATTGGTGTGTGCCGTGTCGTAGAAGGATGCATTCCACGAAAAATTTGGCGACCTCTCCTTTTGTTCTGTTTCGCAAGTCCTTTCCCTCGGCGTAGCCAGCAGGTAGTCGGTATCTGATATGATCCATTTATTTCCGATCTTGACGCCGGAAGAGGCCCAACCAAGTCTGTGCTGATCTGCTGGAAGGGCTCTGACAGGGCTCAGTAGGGTTCAAAATGGTCAGGGTTCCGGCCGGTGGGTAATAAAGATGAGGTTCCATAGTGTACAACAAGGAAAGGACACAACACGAGCGCTATTTTGCCACTCCGATCGAATAATCTTGCACACCCGACTCGCATGATTGATGGAAAAAAGAAAGGCCCCAAACAGCGCCTGGACATCACTGGGTTCAACCTTGACACGAATGCAGTAGGCGAACGTGCTAACCAGGGAAACGGGATGGCGATTAATGTCAAAAGCAGGGAAAAAACGCATGCATATCATAACTGGCATAATTTTTTCGATTGGAATGGCAGAATAGCGCTCGCGTTGTGTCCCTTCCTTGTTGTGCGCTAAGGAACCTCTTAGGGTTCAGATTCAGAAATACTAGTGGTGTGGTGGGAGGGGTATTAAGTCGCTGACAATTTAAGAAGTTTTTCACACAACGTGCGGCATTGGCAGATAGTTGGGGCCAGGAATACTTGTATGTCATGAATGCGGCGGACGCACAACTGTCGACTCTTCGCGTAAAACCTGAAGAACTTTGCGGCGAAGCCTCGCGTGTACAACAAGGAGATAAGCTGTTTTGTTACGTGCGAAGGTATTCTTCACGAAAACATTATTCTGTACACAGAGCGAGGATAACCCCTCCTGAACGAGGTTGCGGCCACAGTGGCTGCATAGCTACGACGTAGTGATGCAAACTGTGTAGATGACGGCGACTTTGACGGGTTTCCTAGCGGGTAGTCAGCTCGACGCAAGTAGTCTTCTACCTCTCGTGGCCGCTGGCCAGGTTGGGGTTGGGATGCGTCCTAGTAAAAGCCACGTAGGTCCATTCTTTTATAAGGGCAGCGCAGGAGGATGTGAGTCGGCCCATTGCAGTGGAAGGAGACTGGACGACGCTGGTCGGAGGTCCTCTAGAGGTCTGCTTTACTTAGCTGAGAAAGAGAAGATAGAGAGAGAAACCAAAGAATGGAAATGCAGGGAGGTTAACGAGATGATGCCCAGTAGGCTTCACTACACGTGGGGAGGGAATTAAAGGGGAAAAGGAAAGAAAAAGAACAAAAGAGCGGCAACAAAATGAGTCAATCACGAGTCTATCGACCTCTACGAAGAGAATACAGAGGGCGCAATCTGAAAGTGCAATGTTTATAGCCCGGAACGCAACCCCGAGCCCTTTAAAAACTTCCGGAGCGCCTTCACCGCTTTCGTTTGTGTTCAAGGTTCAGACCAAGGCCTCAGAATCTTGGTTTCTGTGAGAGAACGAGTCCAAGCTGCGGAGTGTAGCAGCCAGGAAGGCACGGTCTCGTTCAAAACGAGGGCGGTCACTGAATAGGTGCCCCATCGTTTCATCGCATCTGCACTCTTCACCCGCTGGAGAGTCTGCGATTGCGATGGGATTGGAATAGGCGTTTGTGAACGCCACACCCAGCCACAGCTGGCACAACAGCGTGGTATCACAGCCGGAGAGGCCGAATGGTATATGATGTTGAAGTAAGGAGTCGATATGGCGTGAGCGGAGTGTCCAACCACCAGGAGCCGACCACGACTGTATACTCACGTGTCAGGCGAGCAGTTGAAGTTGCCTTGCTGCGTCAGCTCGTTTTAGTGGTATGCGGACAGCGTTGGTTGTATTGTGAGCCGATCGAAAAGCATCGTCTGCTAAGGCGTTGCCAACAATGGCACTATGGCCTGGTACTCACTGGGAGATGATTTCGTGACCCTCTTTTATTGCCTGGTGGTTTAGTTGCCGCACTTCCACTACAAGTTGTTCATGGTCGCTATGTCTCAATGATGATTGAAGACATTGTAGGCTGCTTTAGAATCACTGAAAACAGCGAATTTTTGAGGAGATTGTTGGGAGATGTACTTTACCGCCGCAAGAAGCGCGGCCAATTCTGCTCCAGTAGAGGTAGTCCTATTCGAAATTGCATATTTTTGTCTGTCTCGCTGAAACAACCACGCCGCAAGCAGAACTAGTAGGGGCTACCGAGCCATCCATATAGACTTGTGTGCGGTCCCAATATTCAAAGTGTAGCATGTGCAGTGTTAGTTGCTTGAGGGCTGGTGGTGATAAATTTAATTTCTTAGCTATCACAGGAATGAATATCAAGGCGCACATATGGAAGCCGCAGACACCACAGTGGAGAGGGAAGTCGTGCTTCCGGGGTGTATTGTTTTGGGATGGTTGACTGTTGCATTGCTATTACTTTCTCCAAAAGCAGAATGTGGTCTCTGGAGAGGTGCATGCGCATACTGGCAGGACCGCCCTTTGCTGCTCACCACGGCGGCGTAGCTCATAGCCTGGTGTTCCGTGGCTCTCGGAGTAGGCGTGGGAAATAACTGTTGCACTTCTTCTCCTACCACATCCATTATAGTCCTGGGTTCAGGCTGTGAGGAAGATGGAAGAGCAGTCATCGCAGTTACTCGCGGACGATTTCGCGGATGCCTTCCGGCTAAATCTCGCTGGTGATTGTCGTCGTGTTCCGGTAGCTGTCGGAGAAGAATACTAGCTACCGGCAGTACTGAAGAGCTCTGGTATCTAGAGTCTTCTGTGTGGTGGCCGCTTCCGTAGTGAATTCTACGAGCGTGTTGCTTGGACTGTAGACCAGACCGGCGAAAAGATGCACCTTAACATCTCGCATTGTAAGGCCCACCATCTCCTCTTCGCTCTTGATGGGCTCTGCACATTAAAAAAGGCGGTTCATTTATTCGACGTACGCAGTCATGGCCTCATTTTGGTTTTGCTTTTGTGACTAAAGTAGAACCTCCGCTTTTTTGCCGACGACGCTCCTGAAAGGCCCTAAACGGTCTCCCAGATGGTGAGGGAACGCTCGTGGTTTTCAAACACTTCCTGACAAGACAGCCTAAAGCAAATAATAGGGTACTAAGTATGGCGTTGTAGTCCCATGCGTTCAGTGCGGCCACGTGGTCGCACACGTCCAGCCAGTCTGACATCTCCATGTAGTCTTCCATGAAAAGTCAGTGGCTACGAGGCTGGCGAAGCACGACGACAGTAACTATGCGCCAGATCTATCTCATAGGGAATAGCAGTGCTGCAAGTCATTTCCTGCATCAGGTGTAATGTAGTGGTAACGGCAGTCCAACTTGCACGAACACAGCAAGGCTTCCCAACGAAATTCGTTATTGGGCCGACTCCCGCCCAAAAAGTGCTGAAGAATTCGGCAGCGGCGTAGAAAGAAGACAGCACGGTGGTCGTCGAAGAGAATGCCGGCGCTTTTGGCTGTGCTCTTTATAAAGTTGACACACAATTTTTCGGAATACGGCGTGCAAATAACCACAACAGCCTGGAACAAAGGAAAATCGGCTCCGCCTGGGAGAGTTCAATCGAGATGAATCTGGTCGCATCTTGCATCAAAAACGAAGCGATAAAGCCCCTTGTCGAGAGCTGTGAAGGATGAACTATCAGAAAGCATTGCGTCAGTATGGTAACGGCAGCAGAGTAAGAGCCGAAGTTGAAAAAGTGAACAAAAACTTCAAAGATAAATAAACTAAGCCAATAACAGTACTGGCGAAGGAAGAAATTAACCAAGAGGACCACAATCTACACATAATACTAATTTTACTCGTGTCGAACAGCGTGTTCTCACAATGGTCTTAGATATGCAAGGGCCCTAAAAATGCTGCCCTTATCTTCCAGACTAACTAGCTTTTTGGACATCACGAAAGACAGATCGTCTTCAGCGCACAAGTTCCATTTCCTCAGCGTTTATGACTTGGTTATAGAACTGGAGCTTAGAAGCTTTATAGATTTCAGCTCTTTTGTATTTTTGCTTGCTTGTAATTTTCTTCTGGTTTTTGATATTAGTAAAAATATCTATTACAGGTGCGGCAAAGTGTCCGTAAGCCCACTGTGCTTGATCACACGGCAGAAGAATGGAAAATACCTCGACTGCTGCCCGAAAATTAGATGTCCTAATGGCCACTGATTAGACCGGGAATAAAGTGAGACTTTGGTTGATGGCACTATTTTTGGAAATGTCTTGCATTCAAAAGTGATCTTGGTGGTCTAACTAAACATGATATTTCTGGCGAGCTTGACCGGATAGTTTTCCATGAACAGATGGGCTGAAACACTTGTCACGGGAAGCCTTTTCAGAAAAGCCACGTGCAGAGAAAGAAAACTGTTACCAAGCGACACGAATGCTACACTGCTCGGTGCAACGTGAAGAACCGCATGCAGTAAATATTATTCTGCACCTATAGCTTATAGCGTTGTATGAGGACCATAAAACAGGTTTTAGGAAAAGGCACCAGGTACTAGAGAAGATTATTCGGGTTTACCTCCTGCAGCTGCCAAACAATTAAGTGAAGAAATAGTATAATAGCAACCACCATACACAATCAGATACTGTGTCCACGTTGTAAAGCCATTACCAGAAATATGTTAGCACCGCAGAAATTTCAGAAATCAGTGCATAGCCAAAACCATGACAATGAGCACTGTATCTACTTTACTGAAATAGTTTGAGTTGCCTTGAAAACCGAATCGAAGACAATCCTCACGAATGCCGATAAATAATGTTACACTTGCTTAAGCTGAGGCAGAAAGGGCATTTCTTGGGCGGCAAATACATCTGACGATACAAGTGCAGTTTTATTCTCCTCAGTTCTAGGCTAACGAGCTTTTTTAGCCCAGGCTGTCCTTGTCTTCTCCGCATCTTTCCTACCACTGCTGAGAATAAATTAGACTGTCTTTGTCCTAACAAGACAAAACGAGGTGATGCTGGTCTCCTCTTCATGACTTCACTCTTGCCAATACCAAGCAGCCGCACGCAGTTCCGAGCCTCTCTGCGCCTGCAGCCAAATCAGGCGCCCACATTAGAGCTCAGCACAGCCAAGACATACCTCTAAAGGCTTCCAAAAAAAGGCAACGCCGACGTCTTCAAGGTCCCGTTTGAGCAGCAGGGTACATGCAATAGAAGCTGACCCAGACAAACGACGCTGCTGTAAGGCTTTTATCTCCTTCTGTATAGTGAGATCAAACGGACTAGAGCATGACGCGCGGATCACCGCGTCGAGGTGAAAAAGGAGGAGAAAGAAAGTGGGCATGCCGCACGAGCACCCGCAGGGCTGTCTCGGCTGCCTCGCGTAAACACCACAGTTCACGTACGCCGGGGACGAAGGACATCGCGCAAACAGACTATTTGCACCAGTACGCGGCACCCCTCCGAAGAGGAATCCAAGGCAGCCAATGGTTATTTCCGCGTGCAGGCGCAGTTTCAGCGGATGCAACGAGCCGCAGGTGGTTTTTGTTTGTTTGCGGGCGCCGCAAGTGCAGATGCATTAGACACCTAAACACAAGAAACGGGAGTAGCTGTACGCTTGCTTCAGCCGCTCGAGCTCTATTGCGCTTCCTGGTCTATTCAAATCGACGAGGAAAGTAGAGGTACGGCGTTCAAGGTCTCGGAAGGGGTTGGTGTAATGGGGTTAAGGGGATCGTGCACAGGGACATTACGCGCAAAAGCATGTGCAACTGTATTTATTTATATCTGGGGTCACGTACGGAGTGAGACGGCGGCTTATTCTCGTCGGCTGTGGTCGGAGATAGCCGAGAACCTCGCGGAGCTTGTCGACGTATTCGGCTGCGGCTGATGAGGCGGCGTTTTTTTTTGTAGCTTCGAAGAGTTCTAATTGTTTCTTTCCGGAACACCATCGGATACGGGCCGGTGGGTTGGGTTGGCCTTGGACCATCCTCTGGGCATGCGAAGCCCCATGGGAGTGACAGTGACTCCCAGGCGACTGTGAGGGCCAGTCGCGCTCGTGTGGTCCGATGCCTGTGCGGAGGCAGGCCTGGGGACACACCCAGGCTGGACCCACGAAATCCGGCACGGGAAGCATGTGTCAAAGTGCAAAAGGTTTTGAAATACATGATAGTTGCCTACGCACGGGGGGCGTGCACGTCTGGCGACTGACGCCCCGGTTTCTGGTTACGGAGAGGCCAGGTCCGTGCGGGAGTTTACAGCAGCCAGGCTCCTCGAAAGCGATGTCCTCGGTGAGGCAGCTACATGGTTGACCGGAAGGCCATCAGATTCATTGCGGTACGCCGAGGTAGGGGGCCGTAGTACGACCAGTGCGAAAACCGTCGATGTTGTGGAGTACCAGCGGAGTAGGCCCGGGTCACGTCACCCTAAGCCACGTTCTTGGTTTGTGGCCCGGTCAGCCCAGCCTTGAACACTCCATCCTTAGTAGGCGTGGAGCAAGCTGGGGGAGAAAATATTTGCATGGATGGTTTGTTGGCAGCCCAAGTGTCCCCCCCCCCCGGAAGTGTTACGTCATAGTGCCGAGGGCCGGAGGGCCGATAGGGTGACGACCTAAGCTTCTACTGGCTGGATCGCACCACACATACTTGCGGTGTCTGAAAAGCCGGGAAAAGCACTCGGCGATTAGTAGCTGGCTGCTACGAAACATACCCTGAAAGTCGTGGAGCGGCCCGAGGTAGCTGACCCCCGGTTAGGTTCTCCTGTCTCCGGTGGTCGTAGCCCGTTGCGTTTGGTGGGTGCTCGGACATTCCATGAGTGTGGCCGTACCATTAGGCAATCTTGACGCCCTTCCTGTCCCGGCTAGGAAGGCCAGCAATGAAGTCAAGACATTGGAAGCCTGAGAGCCAAAAACACGCTGCGTCTATTCCCATCCCTATGCCCATAAGCCCTTTCCCGACAACCATACAGGTTATCCATTTTACCCATCCTCTCCGCTACATCCCAGGGGAGATCAGGGAAGTCTTCACGGGCCCGCTCCCCCGGCTGTGGGCCGCAGTTTTTTCGATCTTCCATACCTACGGGTGATAAAATTTCAACATTGCCCTGGGGCCCATTCTTTTATTTTCAAATTGGATTAAGCCTGTTGTTCTTAGATGGCGCAGGCAGGGGCTCATTATTTTTCAATCTTTTTAGGTTGCCCAGGCCTAATATATCTTCCTTTTTGAGACTGAGAAACATTAGTTTGGTTTTCTGCATATTAATTTTTAGACCAACCGTTCTACTGTACCTAACTCAATGGCCATGTTTTGCAGTTCATCTCCTGAGTGACTTAACACGGCAGTGCCATCAGCGAATCGTGCATTACTTAGGCATTCTCTATTACCTCTTACCCCAGCTGTTCCCAACCCAGGCCTTGGAATACCTCCTGTAAACAGGCAAAGATGGTGTCTTCCTACCTGTACGTCTTTTTTATTGAAATTTCATTTCTGACTTTATGGGGGACTATGATAGCTGTCCACCCGATAGAGTGTAGGCAAAACTGAAGTAAGACCGCCAAAGAAATGGTCTTTTGGTGTTTACCATTACTGCGTTCGAGAAGCACTTAGACTGCCATTTGGAGGTCCGCTGCTGCTCCGAAAAAAAGGGCCACAAATGAGCTTCTACTGCACGAGGCTGATTTAACGTTGTTGACGGCGGAACTTGTCGCTGATCCGTCCAAGCAACTTCCGTCAAGACCCTTTTCCCAGGCGTCTCAACCAGATGAGCCGAGAACCAGGCCGGGAGAAATCTTGTACCCATTAAAAACCGGTGGGTATCTGGCGGCACTGGTGATCGAACCCAGCCCACCCCGAATGCAAAGCAAATGCTCTACCACAAGGCCATGCTTCAGTGCCGCCACCCACCGCTTTTGTTTGGCTTCTAACACTTCGGGTCTCTTTTTTTCTTTGTTTCTCAAGGTGGGTCTTTGACCCAACGTTGAGAAGGCAAAAATGCTTTGTGCTATGGTGCTCTTTCGCCATAGATGCCCTTGCGCCGAAAAAAATCTATAATCATCGTCATCATTTCTTATGTGATAGAAGCACTAGCAGCTTTGAAACACAAAGTGCATTTAATATTAAGGCGCGTAGCTTTTATGCATATTTGTTACGATAAGAGGTCTGCGGTTTTTCGGTGTTTTCAACACCTTTGTACTTACGACATTCGCGATACTTGTACTCTGGTTCATGATATTTTCTACCACTCCAACAACTTTGCTTGCTGTAAGGATGGTCTTTTTTGTTATTAGCATTTGGTTTTATATTGATGCAAGCCAACTTCATGTTCTCAGTGAAGTCCACGACTAATATTACAAAAACGGAGTATTTTTAATTGCATAGTGACTTTATTCCGAATGTGTTTGAGCAAATTAGAAAAAGCACGCGTAACCTACTCACTAGCAAAGTGTGTGCGGTGACAATTAGCCACTATGCTGCCTTATCTGATCTTCTGTTCATGTGTTTACGGCATTTTTCGCATCATAAGTTAAAAGTAGCGTTCGCGAGCGACCGGTATCTTGTTCTTTTATATTGTTCCGGCCGTAGACGTGAACCATATGCTCCGCTTGTGCATGCAACGCGAAGAGGACGAAGTGAGGCGAAAGGAACGAAGTGCGTTGGCGGTGCTGAGCACAGTTTCCCCAGCACAGTGTTTCGGCTGTGCGGCACTGTGTGCTTCTCCTGTGTGTGATTATATTCCCTGTTTGTGTTAGACGACTTCACGTTACATTATTGGTGGAGGTCCTTTGCCTAGGCCCTAAGCGGCGCAGCCATTCTGTGCACGATGAATTTCATAATCCTCGTGAAAACGTCGATTCGTGAAAAGTCGTGAAAACAGCGCTGGACCTCTCCAAGAAGTTTTAAAAAGTCATGTCCACTCGTAGGCGCCATGCCGCAAAGGGGTAATAACTTTAGGTTCATTGTACGTGCATTTCTCATTTCTTAGGTGAATATGACAAGAGTGGTGCTGATGTGAGAAACTTGGGAAGTAGACAGATTTAGAGCCGAAGTTCAGAACAAGACAATGTTTTGCATTTCGAATCTGCAGTGGCAGTGTGGGTGAGTGTCTGCAAAGTTGGCAGTGCAAATCATAGACTGAATACCGGAAACTTCAGCTTATGAAGCCAATTACTAGTTATTAATTCGCTCTTAGCTATCTCTTCCATTTACCTCGATTTCCTGTGGTTGCTGTCGATTTGGTATTGTCACTAGGCTCGTTTGTCATCTATGTATAGCCCTAATGAAACCTTGGTAGCACATTTACGTGTGCCTCTGATGCTACCAGTTTTCAACAAATCTACAACTAATTGGAAATAGTTGGCCTTAATTGATTTTGCTAAGAGGTAACGGAAAGAGTGAGAAGTACTTTGGAGGATTACCCGTGGCTTTACGTTGTTGGATCGATTGTGGCATAAACCAAATGTCATGCAGCTCTTTACTACCGTATTATTGATTAGGTAGAGGCTACGAAGAAGTCTACTGTTTTCATTTTGCCCAACCTCCGCTATCAGCTCACTACGGTTCCCTTTCTTGCAAGTGATATTTAACTAGTCTTGCTCCTTTATATCGTACAGAATTTTGATCGATGGTTTCAATTATTTTATTTTTTGAGAATCATTCAAGTAAGCAGAATAATAATAATAATAATAATTGGTTTTTGGTGGAAAGCAAATGGCGCAGTATCTGTCTCATATATCGTTGGACACCTGAACAAGTTCAATTTTTCAGCACATCGCAACAATAATATTGTTTGTTGTGTTACAAATTTACGAACTAATCTAGACCCCTAAAGTTAGAAAACCAAACTAAATGCCACTTGAGGCTACCTGGAAAAGCCACTGCCACCAATCGGTCCTCAAAATGCTTGCCGATTCAACTATAAGAGCCAGTCAGTGTCGTTTCCTAATGCAGTCGCGCTAGGAAATGACACTGATGATCACAAGAAAATAAAATTGACAGAAACTCAAAGCCGTTGTTTTTTCGTTGGCAACTACCAGTGCCGCTGAGCCACGGTGTTTCTTCGACTGAATATAGAGTTTAAAAGAGATCGACCAAAATCACTGAGTGGAACAAGGTATCCCCTCTGAAGAAGGCCCCGTGTCATTCAGTAAAATTGTATGTTTCTCTTCAATTGTTTTTATTGGCAGTTTTTGTCTGTTTTTATCATAACAGACGTGTTTTCGGGAACGATATGGCAACACATCCTTCGAGACCGTAACAGGCAACAGAGCTTGCGTGATGAAGGCCATCAAGAAATTCTGTTTGATGTAAACAAACTTCTGTACTCTGACATTGACCAAATAAAATATGCATGAAAGTGTCAGCTGCCACATTATATATTCAATTTGGTATGGTCTGCGGGCTTACCGCCCTGAAGAAACAAACGGACCGTTACAGACGCGGTTGTGGATAACTCAGGATTAATCTTCACGAGCCGAACTCTGTCGACGCATGCTGACTGCACAAAAGAAGGGCGTTTTTGGATTTCGCCTTGATCTAGCCGCGGCTTCCAGTGAGGATTTTTGTTCTAGGGGGATGAATTCAGCGCCAAAACCTGACCAGTGCGCAAGAAAGCACATGTGACACTGATATAAATGTGCGTTTTCTTGTCTGCTGGGTCTTGTTTTGTGCGCTGAATTCAGCCCAACATACAGAACAAGCAAGTGTCAGTTGCGTTTTCCTCTGCTCGTAGGCACGTTTTTGCGTGAAATTTTCCCCATTATGCTGCACCAAGTAGTGTAATATGTGTTTTCTGTATTCCATAATCAAGGTTTCGCACTTAGTTCAACCATTATGCAGCACCAACTAGTGTATTATGTTTCTTTGTGACCCTCGTCTCCTTTCTGCGCTAAATTAATGCCATTATGCGGCATCTCTTCGTGCCATTGATTTTCTTGTGTCCATCGTGAGGGTTTTGCGCTGTTGAATTCAGCGCATTATGCAGCCCCCACTAGCTCTTTAGCATGTTTTCTTGAACAGCAATATTGATCTCGCGCCCTTAATATCAGCAGCTGAACGCTCTAGCCAGTAAGGCATTGCGGTGGGTGTCACTGTGTTTACGGATGAACTTTAGAGCGAGGACGCTTCTGACCGCAATGACTTCCCAGATAAAAGCCCTCACAATATTCCTCATTGCGATGAGGCAATCTCGTCACGTTTACTAAAGAAACATTACAGAGTAACTAAACGCCATGGTGTTATAAAACTCGGGAAGGAGCGTCCGGAGACAACCTTGAAGCATAGTCATAAAAAGTAAAAAGCACAGAGTTGGCCCCGCACGCGACCACATGACACCACGTGACAGCGTGCTAAGATGGGTTCTAGACATAAAGGGCATTGCATGTTTGCTCAGCACTGCACAGACCGACCATATCTGGTTAATAAGCAGACCAAGACACTGCGGTATGGGGCGTTGAAAATGTGACAGCCCTTAATGCGTTGCATTCGTGACTTTACATGGATTCCACTAGATGCAATATCTTGCGCCTGCACGCCATCCTCTTTGAACTGGTCGTGTCTGAGCAATATCGGAATGCAGCGGACAACTCCTTTTTCTTCAAGCAGTACATTGATTTTGAAGCCCTTGTCAGCCTTGACAATGTCTGCAAACGAAAATGTCCGGTTCAGAAATTCTCCTCCATCGCTGCTTTTCTGTGGGACAGGGACACCATGAACAGTTACGAAGCGAAAGTCAACAGACCATGTGATGATGTACCACCATGTGCCTTCAAAGTGTTGGCTGATTTGTAGTTTGAATATGTTCCTGACAGCATTACAAAAGAGCTACGTATCTCGCACGTAATCTTTGTGGCATGGCTGATCAGTCTTTTGGAGCAGTAGAACTCGCTGAAAGCAGCAGGCATACGGCGGTTGATCACATTAGAGGGTGACACAAACGTTGATGCCCTGGTTGGAGATGCATAGAGCTCACCCAACTGGAGAATACACCGTACGCTGTACAAGGGAGACACCAAAAATGTGCCCAAGGTGCGGGTGAACGAATCCCGCCTGAACTTCAACAGGGTAAGAAGCTTGTGATGTCGACCCCTGGCATCATCATTAGGCAGGCATTGTTTCTTGCTATACACATTGCACGCATTTGCAACTGGCTTTTGGCTTTATGAGCAGCAGCAGCTTCTGGAAATGCTGGTAGTTCAGTATTTCCGTGTAAAATTGCACGCTGCTGCTGTTGTCGTACTGGATTATGTCAAGAATCAATGGCCTCTGTTGCTTGTTTTCCATTTATTGCTTGTACTTCTTGCAATAGCTTAGTGGAAACTTGGCGATGTTGCTAGAGATTTTTATTCTGTGTCAGAAGTTGAGAAATTTTATCTACTTCAAGGTCATCTTTTAACTTCCGTAGGGAACTTCTAAAATTCGTTGCACAAGCATTGAGGATTTTTATCTCTGCACGCTTGGTCTCAAGCTCTACCTGCATGTTAGGGCACACACAACAAACTTGAGGCTCCAGATGCTGCTCAACACGGTGGTCCGGCTGGCCCGCAAACTGCATGGATTTGTGGTCGCAATATGCAATGTTGTGACTTCCATGAGGCTCAAAATCGTGAATGCTCTATTCAACACATGTTTCTTCAGAACTTACTGTGTTGGTGTTAGTTGCGGGAGTACTGTTAGTGCAGTTAGGTAGACGTTGTTTTGGTGGCCGCCGTTTTTTCACTGCTTTCAAAAGTGGAAACTCGGACGGAACAGCATTTTCCTTCAGGAACCGTCGTCCGCTTGCCACATTGCTGAAGAAATCATCTGGCCTGAAATGTACGGGGCATACCTTAACTTACTGCCCAATTTCAGAATTTGGGCCTGGATCTCCCTTTAGAGTAACCATTGACTCCTTGAGCAGTAGACAGTCTCCAGAGAACATGTGACAGGACACTGGCAAAAACGTTGTGGATGGCGTTGAGAGTGATAGGACGATGTTTTCTTTTCTTTCTAATCAATTATTTTCCATGCAAAAATGGCTAAGCAACTAATTTTTTTTAAATCAAAGTCGCGAAGAGAAAAGACAGACACACTGCCCTAAATGTGCTTCCTTTGCTCTCAATTGTTGCTGTAAATTAAACATTTTGACAGGTTTTCCGAGGACTCCGACCATAGAATCAACTTCGAAGAAACCCGCATCCTCGGAACCGAAACAAATTACCAGAAGAGGCTCCTTCTGGAATCCTGGCATATCCAAACCACCCCGAACAATATCAACCGCACAAAAGGAATCCTGCCCAAGTATATGCCCAGGGACTTCGCTCTTCAACTCAACGAAAAAAAAAGCCGCCATTAAATACCTCCCTGCAAGGCGCCAGCGTGACTAACAGCCTAAACCTCCCTCCCCCACGCCTTTCGCGTCACAGCTGTTGTTCCTTTGACCCCCCTCCTCCCCTCCATACTTAAAGACGCTTAGCTACTGCCCTCAGTCACCCCTGATGAAGGAACCGAGTCGGCTTCGAAGCGTTGGGTTAAAGTTAAAATTTTTGGTTGGAGTTGTGCAGTTTATTATGTCTTCAAACCCAACCAGACAGGAAAATCTGTCAAAATGATTAATTTTCAATCTATCCGTGCAGACTTCGAGCTAGAAACTATGCAGCTTGCCAAGAAGTACATCAAGACCATGCAAGGCATCTCAGTGTTCAAGACACAACTGGAATTCGCCAAAAATGCAAAGAAACCAAGGTTGTACCCCGGAGCCTACGACTACGACGCCTGGTCTCCACACCGTAAGGACGAAGCATCATCAACAAGGCAGAACAGCACCTTGTGACGGCACGGATACATGAGTGCCGTAGCGTGATTAGGAAGAAAGAAATCGACGCATTCTTCGCCCGCCGACAACTCGAGCACAAGATGCCCAACCTAGTGACGTCTATCGAGGCATTTGCCAAAGAAACCGCATCATCAGAAGCCGACGAACACCGCACCAAGCAGACAGAGAAGTCGTCGAAACTTCAACGCTGGCCCGAACAACCCCCACCGGACCATTCTGATCTGGTTGCCAACTTCTCCTCCAGGAAGCTCACAACCGCCGAAACGTCAATCCTAGCCAAGGGACACAAATTCAACCTCCAGGTGAACAGAACCCCTCTTCCAGCAATCGTGTCTGCGCTTGAAGTCGGTATCCGGCTACTGGAACCTTGTGTACGAGAAGAGGTCAGGCTCAAAACAATATGTGCACTTAATTCACTGCAAGCACACCGAAAAGAATCAAACCTAACACCGGATGAAAGGCAAGCCCTGCAAGACCTCAAAACAGACGCCAAGATAGTGATCCTCCCAGCTGACAAGGGCAACACAACAGTTGTTCTGGACAGACGGGACTACGAAGAGAAAATATCCACCTTACTCAGCAGTCAAGAATGAGAAAAATTGAAGAAGGACCCCACAACCACTACCCAAGCAAGGCTAAACAAAACATTGAAAGAAGTATTTCAAAAGCACCTCACCTTCCGAAACCTCTACCTTCAGTTATTGAGCACCAACGGATCGGCTCCAGCATTCAACGGCCTGCCCAAAGTCCACAAACCGGGGATCCCTTTACGCCCGATTGTTGACTTCCTGTTCCCCTCTTCCCTCGTTGTCAGAATATCTTTACAAACTCATATCCCCAATCGCAGGAAAAACAGCGACCCATATCCGTCATTCCAGTCACTTCATCGAACTCGTGTCCCAAACCACCCTTGAGGCCGACGAATGCCTTGTCTCCTTCGACGTGGTGTCCCTTTTCACAAACACCCCCGTGAAGCTTGCGGTGACCGCTACCCGAGACGCTCTACAACGCGACGACACACTCAGCGCACGATCCCCGCTGACTGTAATTGATGTGTGCCGCCTCCAGGAGTCGTGCCTATCAAACACATACTTCTCGTCAAACGGGGAATTTTACCGACAAGTGAAAGGAACCCCAATGGGAGCATCCGTCTCTGTCGAAATGGCCAATTTAACCATGGAACACATCGAACAACGAGCCCTCAACTCATTCCACCCGAAGCCAAAGATTTGCCTCAGGTATGTCGACGACTGCTTCGCCGTCATCAAAAGATCTGAGACTCAAAATTTCCTTCGTCATTTAAACTCCGTAGAATGTGACATTCAGTTCACGCTAGAGGTGGAACAAGAAAACTCCCTGCCATTTTTGGACGTCCTCGTGCCCCGAAACCACAACACCCTTCAATTCTTCGTATACCGCAAACCAACCCACTCAGGCCGGTATCTCCACTTCTCTTCGAACCACCCGACAGTCCATAAAGCATCAGTGGTGAAGACGCACTTCAGAAGAGTTGAGACACACTGCAGCACAGAACTTGACAGAAAAAAATAACAACGCACGATATTCAAAGAACTTATCAGGAACGGCTACCCAGAAGACTTTATTCATAAAACCATACGACGTCAAAAACACAACGTTCGTCAAGAAATCAACGCACAAAGACCAACGCCACCACCAAAATACGTCACTTTACCTTATGTTGGAGGTGTCAGCGAGGCCATCGCCCGAATCCAGAAAAAATCAGGTCTCCAGGTTGCGCACAAGCCCACAAACACTGTTGCGCTTTGCCTACCTGTTCCCAAATACCGGCCGCCGAGGGAAAGAGCCCAAGGCATTGTCAACGAAATTCCATGCGCCGACTGCGACGCAAGCTACATCGGCGAAACCAAAAATTTCAAAGAAAGAATTCGGCAACATAAAAACGACGTCCGCCAATTTGCCAGAGAACGCAATCCAGTAGACGAACATTCCGAGGACTCCGATCATAGAATCAACTTCGAAGAAACCCGCATCCTCGGAACCGAAACACATTACCAGAAGAGGCTCCTTCGGGAATCCTGGCATATCCAAACCACCCCGCACAATATCAACCGCACAAAAGGAAACCTGCCCCCAGTATATGCCCTGGCCTGTTTGAAAACACCGCCTTCGTCCATAGGGGTGGCGCTGGTGAACACTCTCAAGGCTAGCTTACAAGCAATAAGCATAAATACCCACGAGAGCAGCAGAGAGCAGCAGAGCAGCAGACGAGATGGCTCAAGCCTTGTCAACTGCCAGGTAGTACAAGTTAGCCGCGATACGGCGTCATTGGAAGAGTTAGTAGTCTGGCATTACTCCCTCTGTCTGGAAGACACCGACTCGGTGCGGCTGCAATTGGAGACAGGACAACAAGGGTAGTCGCATGTGTCTGGCGTGCGGTGTAGACTCACGCGAGGCGCTAGGGGCGTGGTACGACTTCATCCTGGCGACGTGGACAACTTCGGACGTTGGCCGTCTAGAAGTGCGAACTGTTCCCTGGTGGAGAACTTCGTAGGTAACTTCACTGAGCTGGCGGAGCACCTCGTAGGGGCCAAGGTATTTGTGTAAAAGCTTCTCAGAGCGCTCTCGCATGCGGATTTGACTCCACACCCTGACTTGTTAGCCGGGGTGGTAACGCACATTTCGGTGGCGGAGGTTATAGCGCAGAGTGTCGTGGACTTGCTGGTGCCGGATGCGCTGTCGAGCGAGTGGCTGGCGGCCTCAGCGTAACGAACGAACTGGACAGCAACCATAACAGAGAAGATAGCGCTAGCTGAAAGCTGCACTCCATCCAGCATGGTTGTGGCTTCGCGACCATGTACTAAACTTAATGGAATGAAGCGTGTCGTTTTGTGGACCGCACTATTATAGGCAAATGTGACCTAAGAGAGTATGGCGTCCAAATTCCTGTGGTCCGCGTCGACCTGCATGGAAATCATGACGGCCATTATCTTGTTGAGCCGTTCGGTGAGTCCGTTCGTTTGAGGGTCTTAAGTGGTTGTTTTGCGGTGACTAGTGCCGCTCAGGCGCATAACCTCCTGCGTAAGGGCCGAGGTGAACGCTGTTCCCCAGTCAGTTAAAACGGTGGTGGGTGCACCGTGACGAAGCACAGTGTTTTGAATGAAAAAGTTCGCAATTTTGTCAGCGGTACCACGGGGAAGAGGTTTAGTCTCACAGTATCGGCTGAGGTAGTAAGTGGCGACCACAACGTAGCGGTTACCCATCGAGGACTCCGAAAATGGGACGAGTAAGTCCATGCCGACTTGACGGAACGAGACCTGAGGTGGATCAATAGGCTGGAGTTGACCGGCTGGCTTAGTCGGCGGCGTCTTGCGATGCTGGCAATCACGGCAAGTTCTTACGTAACGCTTCACAACGGCAGCAACCCTGGGCCAGTAGTATTTTTGCCGTAGCCGTGGCAAAGTTAGCCAGAAACCCAGGTGACCAGAAGATGGGTCATCATTGCATGCCTGCAAGAATTGGCCTCGAAGGACCGTAGGCACGACAAGTAGATAGACAGCTTTCGTTGGGCGGCAGTTTTTCTTATACAGGACGCCGTCGCGTAAACGGAACGGCGACAGCCCGTGCGAGAAGATTCGCGGGGGAGAGTGAGCGCTTCCTTCCAGATTCTCAATGAGGGACCGTAGATCACTGTCGTCTCTTTGGTGTTGAATGAGAATAGACGTGGAGATGGCGCCAATAAAAACAGAACCGTCGTCGGGGTCAGCTCGGGGGTCCTCTATAGGAGCACGAGACAAACAGTCGGCATCACTGTGCTTCCTATGGCGACATCGAATTCCTGAAGTCGAAGGCTCCAGCGTGCAAGCCGTCCCGAGGGATCTTTGAGGTTCGCCAGCCAACATAGCGAGTGGTGGTCACTGACAACTCTGAAAGTGCGGCCATATTTGGTCGAAATTCGGTCACTGCCCTCACAATGGCAAGGCATTCTTTTTCCGTCGTGGAATAGTTCACCTCAAATCGTGACAAGGTGCAGTCGCGTATTCGATTACGCGTTCGAGATCATCCTGCCACTGCACAAGGACCGCACCGAGGCCGATGTTGCTGGCGTCTGTGTGCAGTTCAGTTTCGGCTGACTCGTCTAAGTGTCCAAGGATGGGCGTACTTTGGAGACGAGTGCGAAGGTCGTCAAAGGCCTGCTGTTGCTACAGGCCCCAGAAGATCGGTTCGGAATCTTTCGTGAGTCGGGTGAGGGGCTCAGCGATCTGGAGGAAGTTCTGCACAAAACGCCGATAACCGGCGCAGAGACCCAGAAAGCGGCACTCACTTCGCTTATCGGTGGGCACAGGAAAAGCTGCCAGGGCGGCAGTCTTATCGGGGTCTGGGCTAACACCTTTAGCGCTAACGATGTGGCCCAGAAACATCAACTCTTTGATAGGGAGGTGACACTGCGGAATTCAGGGAAAGACCTGCCCACCGAATTGCATCGAACACAGCGCGCCGGTGGCTCAAGTGCTCTTCTAACGTGTCGGAGAAGACAACGTCATCCAAGTACACGAGACAGGACTGCCATTTCAGATCGGCAAGAACGGTGACCATCATCCGCTTGAAGACTGCAGGAGCCGAGCACAGGCCGGAAGAAAGCAGCCGGAATTTGTACAGACCGTCCGGTTTAATAAAGACGGCCTTTTCCAGGTAGCGTTCGTCCAACTCGATTTGCCAATAGCCGCTGCGTAAAAATAGCGATGACAAATACGTGGAGTGGCACAGGAGGTCCAGAGAGTCATCAATGCCCGACAGCGGATAAACATCCTTTTTTGTGACTGTTTGAACATCTGTAATCAACGCAGAACCTTAGGGTTCCATCTTTCTTTGCTACTATAACAACAGGCGGCGCCCACGGGCCCGTAGATGGCTGTATCACGTCGTATTAGAGCATTTCTTGAGCTTGGCGGCGAATGGCATCACGCTCTTTCGAAGAGATCCGGTAAGGTGGCTGACATAGCGGCCGCTGGTTGGCATCAACTTTAATTCTATGCTTTGTGAGCGGTGTCTGCCTAACCTTGGAGGTCGAGGCAAAGTCGCCGAAAGATTGGATAACGCTTTCCAGGCAGCGTTTCTGATTAGGCGGGAGGTTCGTGTTCACGACAGTTTATATGGGAGTGGTCGGTGCCTCCACTGATGCCGGGCTCCGGACAAAGCGTGCTGTCACGTGAATTCGCTGAGTTCTTCGAAATACGCAATAGCTGTTCTCTCAGGCACTTAGGTTCACACTCAAGTACACAGCCAAAACTGGTCACCAAGACTTCGGTTAGGCAATTGTTCAGTTCAACAATTCCGCGAGCAACACAAACGTGCCAGCCAAGGACTACGGATATGTTTGCTTCAGCGATTTCATGAATTCCGGTGCTATTATCACAATTTACGGTAACGAACACGCTGGCTCTTGACGGGATCAATAAGTGGTCGTCATAGACGCGTAGCTGAGTCCTGCGTTGCTCGGTATCGCCGTCAATGACACGACCAGCTCCTGAAGGTTGATGACGGCACCGTCCTCCCGAAGGAAATCCAAACCAAGTAGCAGGTCTTTGATGCACTCGGGCAGTACAGGAAAGCAACCAGGAAAAGTATAACCGCGGGTCTGTTTTCGTGACGTGCAGACGCCAATCGGCGTAACCACATGGCCGCCTGCGGTGCGGATCTGCGGTCGAGACCAAGGGGTCAGATCCTTTCTGAGGGCCGTGGCTAACCGACTGCTCATTACAGAAAAATCAGCGCAGGTATTCACAAGTGTGGTCACATCGCGGTTATCAGCGGTTGATGGAATTTCGGCAGACACCAGTCGGTCACAGCCCGTCGCTGTCGTTCAGGTAGTGAGGTCAAGTAGTCATCGATCGGATCGTAGCCGTGGATCGTCGGGTGGAGGCTCTTGACTTGATCCAACAGCGGTTACCTTACCCCCGGAGGACGCCGCCTTCCGTTTTCCCGATTTGGGGATGTGCCTCTGAACTGGCCAGAAGACGACGGATCGCTCTGCGAAGAAAACAGCCTTGTGGATGGCGACCGGGACTGGCGTCGCTGCACGGTGGATGGCTGCAGGTTATTGGGTAGATATTGCTCGATATCCCGCGGCCGTTCTCCGTAGCGAGGTCGAGATGTGTCAGGAGAAAACCCCCTTAAGCCGAATCTGCCGTAGGGGCAGTGGCAGAGGATGTGGCCGGGTTCCCCGCAGTGCTAGCACAGTGGCCTATTGTTTGGTGTACGCCAAACGTGCGCTTTTCTCAAGGTGGAGCGGCACTCCTGCGCTACGGCGTGTACAGCTGCAATTAGATACCGCAGTGAAGGCACAGAATTGACGGGCGAAAAGGCTCGCATCACTGGCCCGGAACGAATGTGTAGTGCTTCACTGTATGTCATCACATAGAGCGCCGGCTGCGGAGCTGCTGGCGGCTGAAGACCTCGCCGGACTTAATCTCGGACCACGTCCGGTAGGGCAGCGACGCTGGCCTGTGGAGCTTCGAAGCGAATTTTCGCAAGTTCTTCGGCCACTAGGCTCCTCACAAGCTCTCGAAGATCCTCAGTGGGTAGCGACGTAGGCGTGCAGTTATGAGCGGCTGCTACACTAGCCTGACGACCGTAGTGTGCGCCCCGTTCCTGCAGAGAGCGCTCCATGCTTGTTGCCTCCTCGGCAAAATCGGCCACCATTCTTGGCCGGTCACGTACCAGTCCGTCGAACAGCCGCACTTTTACGCCACGCATTAAGATGCGTATCTTCTTGGCCACGGGCATAGCAGGGTCGGCCCGATTGAAGAGTCGCGTCATGTCCTCGATGAACACGCCGACGCTCTCGTTCGGCTGCTGCGACGTCGATTGCAAGGCGATTTCAGCCTTCTCTTTTCTTTCGCTAGTGTTAAACGTGGCTAAGAGCTCTCGGCAAAAAACTTCCCAGTTAGTGATGGAAGCGTCATGGTTCTCATACCACGTCTTGGCCGAATCCTGTAGTGCAAAGTAGAAGTTCAGTAATTTGCGGTGGCCGTCCCACTCGTTGAAGCCCGCCACACGGTCAAAGCTGGCAAACCACTCTTCGGCGTCTTCGAACCTCTCACCGTGGAACGATAAGAGCCAGAGAGGTGTGTGAAGGACGAACGGCGGTGCATTGCTGGAAGGCTGACTTGTCTGTCTAGCTGTAGTAGACGTCATGGCCCTTACCAATGTCTTGAGTTGGGAGAACTCCGGTTGTAGGCATCGCATGCAACGGCTCGCCTCGTGGGCGGATGTTGTAGCTACGCGTTGAGAACTGACGTCAAGGGTGTCGTCGAGGTCAGCGTTCATAGGCCGTTACCCAGCTGCTCCACCAAATATGTCACTGAGAAAACGGTTGACGTACGCAGGGTATGTTTACGTGAATTACTTATACGCGCAAGACGCTGTTGGGACGCGCTTAGCAGCAGGCAGCACAAGAGATGAAGGCGACAAAACATATAGCCCCGAAGTGGCTCAAGGCTTGCTAAATGCAGGTAGTACACTTCAGCCGCAATACGGTGCCACTAGAGAAGTTAATAGTGTGGAAATATGTTGCATAAGTACTCCTTGCCATTCACAGGCAAATACCGCACTAAATACTGTTGATATTAGATAATGTTATGAGTTGGTTATTAATTGTAAGGTGATCCATCCACTAACGCGGAGCGGCGAGTCATGAGGCGTATTAGTTTAAGGTGTATATTTATTATAGAGGGTAAGTAATTAAAATCTGAGAAGCATACAAAAATAGAAGTTTAAAAGATCGAGGAGACGCTTCCGATCTAATTTATATAAGCGCATGAGCCGTAAAAAAACAGTTTTTTAACAACCTGGTTTATGGTTTATGGGGAATTGAAGGTCTCAAAGCGACTCAGGCTATGAGGGACGCCGTAGTGAAGGGCTCCGGAAATTTCGACCACCTAGGGTTCTTTTACGTGCACTGACATCGCACAGCACACGGGCCTTTAGAATTTCGCCTCCATCAAAATTCGACCGCCGCAGCCGGGACCGAACCCGCGTCTTTCGGGGCAGCTGCCGAGCGCCATAACCACTCAGCCACCACGGCGGCTTTTTTAACAACCAAACGTAAATATTACCCCGAGTAGATGCACATTATGTGCATTTTTTGTACCAACTATCACGTGCCGTGGATTAAATGCGTAACCTTGAGTCACCTATTAAGAAGAACTGCAATCAGTTAGTCATAGCTTTAGCTCTGAGTTGCTTAGTGGGCCCGGGTAGTGGCACGGCGGACTTTCTGTCGTGGTTTGAAAGTTCTGCCAATCCACCTGTCAATCCTCTGAAGAATGGTCAGTCTGCATTATTATCCCACATATGCAATTTCCAAAATGGCTCCTTGAAAATGTTAGCTAAAGTATGTTGCCCAGAGTTGCGCTAATAAATATTGCAGCAAGAAAGGCCAAATCGCGCTCAGTGACTTTTTATTTTATTATTTCGTTGCGCTTAGTACGCCATTACAAATACTTTCTTTTACGACCGACCAAAGGCAGCATTTTAGAGCCTTTGGCACGAGTCATAAATTACTATGTCGTTCAGTCAAGCGAATATGAGTTACAAGCTTCCCGATCTATGGAAATCGATTTCCGCAGAGGTAGATGATGAATCAGGCACATGGCACTGTTCGTGGTTCGCAAATCTTTGAGAGCACTGACGAAGTCTAAGTTCCATTCCTCATGCATAAATCACTCTGCACAAGCACCAGAGTGTGTAGAAATAACTTACCTGTCATTCGCAACCAGAGCGCTAATTGAAGCATTGCAACCGATACCGGACATGGGTATCGGTATGGGATATGGTATTCATTGATTTGCTTTCTTTACAACGAAAGCTTTGTTAACACGATTCAAGCAAAACATGGTAAAAAGTATGTGCCTTGCTGAGGGTAATGCTCAGCATTCTCGGAAAGGAACAAGTTTACAATTAGTAGCATCTTGCAGGAAATGGCAACTCATACTTAAGGCTGGTAGTGACAGCGGATCCGGATCACTAGAGTTCACTGAATTAACTAGAGGAACAAGAATGGGATGCAGCGCATATGGCAGGTTCTCTCAAACCATGAAAGGCAGTTTACTAACATTCCTGAAGAAAAAACTATAAAACAGCTGTACCTTACCGGTACTAACATATGGGGAAGAAACTTCGAGGCTAACGAAAAGTGTTCTAATTAACTTGACAACGCAGATGACTACAGAAACGAAAATTATACGTGTAATATTGAGGGACAGGAAGATGGCAGACTGCATCAAGGAACAAACACGGATTGATTACATGGTAGTCAAAGTCAAGAGGAAAAAATTGTGCTTGGGTAGGGCACGTAACACGAAGACAAGATAACCGCTGCTCCGTAAGGGTAAGCGCGAGGATTCCAAGGGAAGGCAAGCGTCGCAGGAAGCGGCAAAGATAGGTTGGCGGACGAGATTAAGTAGTTTGCCGGGATACGGTAGCCGCAGCTGACACTGTAGAGGGTTAACTGGAGAGATATGGGAGAGGCCTTCGCCCTAGAGGTGGCATTGTTAGGTAGATGATGATAATTTGGAATGTATTTACGCAAAATTCATGAGAAAACAAGAGCACAGGAGAGCACGATGCTGCTTTTAACGCGATTTCGATGCGGTTTGTCATGTATGCGTCGTCCTTTTCTACTAGCGTGCTTCATTGAGAGTTGTTCCAACATGGTTAAGCGGTACCTGGTGGCCCTGTTCTCAGTCATTCAAAAGCCTCCGTTTAGTAACAGTGACCCTCTATACGTCGGTCACTGAACATGCGCGTATGATATATTTTAATTGCACTGAAGGATAACCGTCCATAAAGAAAAATTGTGTCATCCTTTGCCGTAATTTGGAAAACTGAAACCTTCAGAAAACAGACAGGAATCAGCCCGAGAGCATTTTGTGTTAATATATACTTCTTTTGATCTTTCCCATTATTTAGCTGCACGTATATAGATGGGTCCTTGCTTGACAGTGCCCAAATTCCTGCCACTTCAACGATGCTTGATCAGGAAAAGGTTTTTGACTGAGGCAAAAGTAATGGCTGATGCGGTTGCAGCGCGAGCTTTTTTTAAAACGTATACAATATAGCCAGTCTGCTGTTTTCGTTGCGTGCTCATTGAAAGAATTACTTGGCATTCCACTGCACTAGAATGAAACGCAAAGGGGACAGAGAACTGGGCTCGCATCTATAGTTTTCATCACATCTGAATCCTCCACTCGAAGACTCCAGGCGTTGCTGTGGTGATATCTGCTCAGGTTCCTGCACTTCAAGTGGGCGGTTCTTTACAGCACGATCAGTTAAGGCAACGGCGACAAACGTTTCCCCTAGAAACTAGGAAAAGTGAAGATCAGTCCAAAGCGAATTGCTTTTTGTCGCAAGTTATAGTCAAAGTCCTTGCGAGATATGCCGGTGGAACACACTGGCTGAGATCGCCAAGCAATCATTGTTTTCGGGGTTCACTCGCGTGTTGCATCCAACATCACCTATCGATAAATGTTTTGCGTTATCCCCGCCTAAGCCAACTAGCTAACACTTCAAGGCGTTAATAAACACAAGATTACAAAGCGAACTCCCACTTTTTTTTTTCTCACAGAGAGTCCTGTATTTAGCATCGATCTCTTTTATTTGCTTTCATGTAAAGGCACCATTTTTTAGGTCGGAAATTAAGTTGACTTCATGTTATATAGTGAATGCAGTAAACTATATTTCGCGAAACAATGAAGGCAATAGCAGGTTATCCACCATTTTTATGGACACAGATTTTGTCATGAGTTACGGAGTGAATTTTTTCCCGTGACATCGCGTGAAATTTGCCTCTAATAAACAAATTGTTTCCGCGATCCTTCTTATGTGTATTTTATAATCGCATGCGTTTCTATCTTCCTATATCTATATGTTGTGACACTATAAAATTACCACATCGCTGAAAAAATTTTACCGCGGTTTTGCTCTGCTCAACTAACAAATTCTTTCCCAAGTCTGCAAATACTATATAGGCGGAAAATATTTCTTTTCTGTGAAAACAAAAACTGCGCGCGGAACAGTTAAAGCAAACGAAAGGAGAGCTCTATGCTACTGCGCTGCACGGACACGGCCAGGCAGTTCGCCACTGACCGGGCCCGCCCAGGTCATGAAACTCCATAACTCGTGAACGCATGGTGCAGTGGGGTCGTGCGGTGACGCAGGGATGTACGTGTCCCAAATTCCTCGGTAGTTAAAGTTAATTTTTTCTTATTCTATGCTATCTTGTTCTTGGTAAATATTGACAGCTGAGCTTCTTCAGGCGTGGCATCGATTTCTGCGTGGCATCTAAAACGATCTAGATTTTGCAGAGCCGTTGATATGTACAGACATACCTCCATTCTAACCAAGTGCAGGACGATAACTTCTAAAAGGATTTCATAATCCGCGATGAAAACTGTCTCGATGCATCTCTCTTTGCTTGCGAAAGCAATCGGTGTTGGCAATACCTGTATTTTAATTTTTAACTGCTTTACCTCTTACCAACTTTGTTTTCAATGTATGAATAGGGTTCATTGCTGGATTCCAGCCTTTTAACAAAGGCAGGTAACTTCAATTCGCTTTCAGTGTCCCCTAAGTTGTTTATATGAAAGTTCAGGTCTATCTCTTTTGTTTTGTCAGAATGAACATCCTATGGGAAGTCGAAAACAGAGACGAAACAGATATGTAAATGACGAGTTTAAACTCTTATATTTTGCGTAGTTTTTCTACTCCAGCTAGCGTCATATAAACATTACTGTCCTATTTACACAGTAAACCCTGATAAAGGGAAGTGGGGATAATATACCTTAAGTAACAATCCAGGCCATCACAAAAAAATAGTGGTGGCTTAGCTCTGCTATGTCTAGTATACGTTGCGAAAGGAGCCATTAACTGATGAAGCCGAACTGATATCAGCCTGTGAGTCTGTCAGTCGTGCCGAAGAGCCCGGGCAATGACTTCGGGGTCTGTCGAGTTTATTTCCCGAGGCCTACATTTCTGCCGCAACGAGCAAGACTTCTCTTCTCCCATGGCTTACAACTGACGGCCGAGCGCATCGCCTCCTCTATTCAATCAACCTCACGCGCATGAGCAGTAAGGCGCATGCGCGGCGCACCTGTGGCGAAACTCGCGCTTGCGCAGTAAGAGCAGACGGAAAAGACCGCCGAAATCGCTCCGGCTAGGGTACTGTACCTTTCGCTACAAAAGCTGCAAGCAGCCAGCATGCGAATGACGAGAGAAACTTATTGCATAGTGCTGATGCAACGGCACAATAACTGCGCCACTAGCGAAGACGCCATATTACCCCCTTTCCACTCCTAATAAGAAGCCAAAATGGGAGTAAAAAGGGAGTGAAGTGTTCTCTAGCGCAATCTCTTTTACGGGCAGGCTAAGATGCCGAGGTTCCAGAGTAGGATTTGATCGCTGAATATACAGAATGCTTTCTATATATCGCCGCCCTATAGAGGAGGGACGGAATGCAGTTAGCAATGGGGAGGTGGCTTTTAAAGGCATGATCTGAAGGCTTGAGGTTAGCAAATAGAGGAGACTGAAACTTCTGTTATAATCTTCGTAACCGCTGTACTTGGCCTATCTGCTGCCAACCTTAAGTATTCTGGCCTTTTGGCAATAGAAATCTAGCTCACGACTTGGACAGAATGCTCTGCCCCCAAACGGGATTGCCTAGAAGACTGCTTGGTCCTTTGTTTTATTCCAAAGTTGGTAGATTCGTGTTTCGAGTATAGAGCAAGAGCGAATAGACACAGCGCGCAGGAAATCCTAAGAAAAAAACACGAGATGAAACAGTTTACGGAACGTTCTATTCGTCTTTTGAGAGAAAGCTTAGCGTCCGTACGTAGCGTGCAAACAAGGCCGTGTTTTATGTAACAACGATTCATCGTTAGTTGCGCTGCGACCAACGTAATGGCACGGTGGGACCCAGCAATTGCCACCTTCACGGCCTTATCGCAGAATTTTTTTTTTTTTTGGGGGGGGGGGCATCTTAAGTAGACTTTTTTCATTTTGTTTTTATTTATTTTCGGCGGAAGCAAATGCAGTGTTTTGAGGACGCAAAAAAGTGGCTGAATGCTAAACATATGCCATGGTAAACATATGCCCTGCCCTCTGCGGTATATCACTGCCTTCTCGTGCAACTGTTCACCACGGGTTCTACCAATATGGCGTTTCAGTACTGAGCACGGTTCGATACCGGGCGCAGTGGGCGCAATAAATTAACGCGAAAAGCAAGATCGGCCATATTCGATGACGGTGCGTAATAGAGAATGAGAGCTGGTGCAAAACTCAAGGAACATATCGAATGTAGCCTGTTGAAATGGGCACTGTGTTTTTCAGCTCACGTAATCCTCAACGAGAAGTTGCTGTCTTTAATACACCTTGCAATGTGGTGCCACCCCAATTATAAGCAGTCTTTTCACCCTTTAGCGATATGCTACTGCTGCTACAAAGACGAGGCAGGAGCATGCAAGCATCTATGGTTGCGTGGAAAGCTGTATGAGGGTCGCAATTATTCTTGAGAGCGCTTCCAAACACCACTGCGTCCGGCTTGTTCCGTCTCCTGCATAGGAACCGACAATGCCGACGTGTTCTGATACTTTCTGACTCGTCGGTATCGTTCGAGGCGCACAGAGCTCATATTTGCGCGCAACGAATACGATAGTGACTCACTTCGAACACTCGCTATGAGGTTAAAGCTTACAGGGTTCGCAGTGTTTGAGAAACCACGTTAAAGCTGTCTTTTTTTTTATTTCCAGGAAAGTGCTATTATGAAGGCAAAATATACAGCCCTGATGATCAGTTTTACGACATCGAAAGCTGCGTGCAGCGTACTTGCGTCAAGCTAAACAGCACCCATGGTCACATCTATGGCGTAACGCAAGTTTAATCCCTGTACACCAGGCCCTTTCGAGCTCATATTTTAGACATTTAGCGCAATTTCCTGCGGCAGACCACAAGCTTCCTTTCTAGGGTATATGCTTGCAGGTTGGGCCAGTTTGAAAGCGGGGGTTTCCTTTTAATTCTGTGTAATAACAGGGATAACCTCGAAGCTGTCTCTTCCCGATGGCAGTCGGTATTTTCTATGTTTAGGGATACACGCAAACTACGTTTAGACGGTGCCCCCTGCTACAAGCCGACCTGTAAGAAGCGTCAGATATTTAACATTTTTTTTTCAATTCAATTCTTTTATTTTTCCAGAAATAAAGGATCCTGGAAAGGGTCAAGAGCTAAAAGCTGTCTCGACAGCTTGACTAGGCCCATGACCCCTTCTACATGGCAGTAGGTTTACAGCAACAGGTAACATCAATTAAGAAATGCAAAGAACAATGAGTTATACAATAGCAGAAATGCAATTTAATTATTAACTAAACAGCATATGATTTCAAAATGTGTCTACAAAAACTGTACTTATAGTTTTGAACACAGCACAATACCAACAAGAGAAGTAAGCAGACAGAAATATAAAGAAAAATAGAATACATACATGTTCTTGAAAAACAGCACTTGCAAATGAAAAGGTAAACACGCATAGCCATTCATTCTTTGAATAGAAAAAACATTCTCAGTTCTTTTACGCCGGAACTCATCACACATTTATGCTCATTTAGAATAAATGGCAGATTATGCTGTAGTGACTGAAATTTATAATTATTTCGAAATTTCGGGCCCACCCAGACATCATCCTTACGCGTGGATAGTGTAACATGTCTTCTTTTTAGAGATCCTAGATTCATTAAAAAATCCTGAAAAGCTACATTGGAAAAGTAAAAAGACCGGAGCAGGCGATATGGATACATATATTCAGCATAATGATGCTGTAGCTTATAAAAGCACTTCGCGTGGGAGACAGGTAATCAAGGTTTGCAATATGTCGCATGATTCTCTTTTGAAGTACAACTATCTTTGCAACGTTTCCTTTTGTCGTTGTAGCCCATACTAGACCACAGTAGTCGATATGTGAAGCAAACAGTGCGTGATAAATTTGGATTTTGGCCTGTGTTGGAAGAAGATGTCGGCAGCGAGATTCCCGTCACTGCGGCCAGTTTTCTACAAACATCTACGTGCTTATCCCAACTTAAGTTCGAAGAAAACGTAACCCCGAGAATTCTATGTTCATTCACTACTTGAACTTTTTGGCCCTGGCTTCGGACAACATGGCATGTCTTGACTATCTTATTTTTAGCTCTAACTATTTCTACTTTCGTCTTCTTAGGATTTATCCTAATGCAATTTAAATTGGACCAGAGGTGTAATTTGTCAAGTATTTGATTACATTTGATAATTAAATCTACATTAGGACCCGAAATTATTATGCTGCTGTCGTCTGCATATATAATAAATTTTACGTTTGAATGAATGTTCACGATATCATTTATATATATATTAAAAAGCAAAGGCCCTAATACACTGCCTTGTGGTACACCGTTTTGCACTGGTAAAAAACGGGATTTCTGATTATCTATGTACACTGCCTGCTTCCTTTTTCTAAGTACGACTTTATTAGAGCAAGAGGCGTTCCGCCGATTCCACTGAGTGAAAGCTTGTAAATTAAAATATTATTGTTTAGGCAGTCAAACGCCTTACTAAAATCAATAAACAGGCCGAGAGTGAAAAGGTTTTCTTCAATATTTTGCACAATAATTTCCTTAAGCGTTAGCAGGGCGGTTTCTGTTGATCGCTCTTTCCGGAAGCCGAATTGGGCGTCACATATAATATTCTTACAAAGGAAAAATTTAGACATGCGAGTGAATATCACCTTCTCTAATCCTTTAGAAAAGACAGGAATGACAGAGACTGGCCTATAATTGCTTGTGTCGTTTCTGTCCCCGCCCTTGAATATGACGCTCACCCTACTTTTCTTCATTTCAACAGGATAGACGCCCGTTTCCATTACTCTTGCTTTTAAGCGGCAAGAAGTAGCGGTTCTTGGTGGGCAGCGTCGCCAACGCTCTGTGGCGCCGTGCAGTCTTAATAATAATTGGTTTTTGGGGAACGTAAATGGCGCAGTATCTGTCTTATATATCGTTGGACACCCGAACCGCGCCGTAAGGGAAGGGATAAAGGAGGGAGTGAAAGAAGAAAGGAAGAGGAGGTGCCGTAGTGGAGGGCTCCGGAATAATTTCGACCACCTGAGATCTGTAACGTGCACTGACATCGCACAGCACACGGGCGCCTTAGCGTTTTTTCTCCATAAAAACGCAGCCGCCGCGGTCGGGTTCCAACCCGGGAACTCCGTATCAGTAGTCGAGCGCCCTAGCCACCTAGCCACCGCACCGTGCAGTCTTCGAAAAATTATTCTCCTTGTCAGCAGAGACGCACAGAGACGCACAGAGACGCACAGAGACGTACAGAGACGCACACCGTTTAGGCACAAAAGCATTCAATGTTATCTGAAATCCCTATCTCCTACTAAACAGCATAAAAGCCTGAAGAAAGCTCCCGCTTACGGCTGGCATCACTATCAGCCTGTTGTGCACAGTATAATGGCTACTTTACCAAAAATAGCAGTGTGCATTAGCAGGCCGGTAGCTGGTTCCTTACACTGTACAGACGGAAATCACGCAGCACAATAGAACGCAACATCTACTTTGCGAATGCCATGTCAATGTTATTGTACTCTGCGCTTATTAGTAGCTCACGTACACTAAAAAACAGTATGACTGAGCGTGGAATTAAAACAAGTGAATTAGACTCATTATATTAAGCTTCATGGCTGTCGGGCAGGGACTAAAGTGTACGACGCAGACGTTCATCGCTGTGTCTTCAGATCTGAGAACGCTGCATTGTACTGAGAACGTCGCATATTCCGTCTGTTAATTAGTGTATTTTCGTCGGCTTAAAAACCGGGTCGCTTGAAAATCTGCTGCAAATTTTATCACTTATAAATTACAGAAATTATATACAAATATATCCCGAGGTAAGGGTGACTTTTCGCAAAAGTGTCTTTAGAGGGACTATCAGTTCAGTTTGCTGTACTAATATTGCACTGTAAAACATCACGCCCGAACTACTTCACAGAAAAATGAATCCAGAAAATAAGTCAGTACTCTCCAAAATAGCAACGTTGATGTTCTGACGGATAATACAAATTACTCCAAATCATGATTCCAAAAATAATTTCACGTAGACATTTTCACTTGAAAACCGGTCGTTAGAATTTCAATCTGATCTCGATTTTGCAAGCCCTTTTTGGCGCGTTGTGTAGCAATTCACTTTACGTGTCAGCTACGTCTACATGGAAGGCGTGTGAGATTGTCCTGTCGTCGTCGATAAAGGTCGCACAGCCTTTTAACTTACCCACTACTTCCATATCCGTAACTACTTATTGCGCTCGCCCCCTTCAGTACTGTCAGCAGTGCAGCCCCACAACGCTTAAGTGGAGTCTCCCCATTATTGCTTGCGCTCTTGTGTGTGTGCGTGGTCTTCTCTCGTGTCCCGTCGTGTTTTGCGCGAAGTTTACTTGAATATGTCTGCTTAATGCACTGTGCGCCATTACTTCTGTTAGAGCCGCATGCCCATGAACCTAGACTACCACCACATGATGTGAATGACGCTCGCGTGCGGTGTCTGGTCGCGTGTGTGGTTCAGTGAAGATCTATCTTGGACTCACATATTAATCACCTTCTAACTGATCTGTCACGTGCTGTGGGCTGTATGAGTCATATAGCTCCACTTATCCCTCTCTGGCTGAAAAAGACTTTATACTAAACGTTATTTTACTCACGGCTACTTTACGCAATAATATTGTGGGACACTACGACGAAAGGAAATTACGACATGCTGCTCGTACTGTAAAAACGCGCTCTAAGTTCATTTTAGAATTATAAAGATATAATACGTGACCTACCCACCCAACCTGCTTTAAGACATGATATATTACCGGCCAACAAAGTTTATTACTCTCAACTGATGCAAGTAATCCATACAAAATCTTTACACTAGATTTACAGATATATCGCCATACTATACCTTTTGAGCCGATAAACTTAAAACAAGAAAAGTGAGAACAAATTCCTGGAGACATGATGTTTATTATCAAGCAACAAAGTCATTTCACCATCAAGAGTTCTACATTGATATTACGCTACCATTTAAGCCCTTCAGATTGCAGTACAAAGCATTCCTAATGATCACTGAAGACATCTTATATATATAGATGTACTCATATGGCCATGGAAATCACCAGCCTTGCACAAATTTTTTTCCATGTTTCTGTCAACGTGGTATCCATCGCAACTGCGCTTTCTTTTTCTCGCCAGTGTGTTGTCGCGGATCCTCTGATGTGTTTTGTTTTAATGCGAATCCTTTATTGTCTTCAAACGTTGCGTTAGTCGGCAGCCAGCATTTTGTGTTTATATGTACTTTATACTTTATTTCTATGTGTACACTGTTTCTTCAGGTGAAATCCCTGCAAAGATATTGAAGTTTGCCTGCTCCTAACTGCAGATGTGAGACGAGGCCTTGTCAGGCTCCATGCCTTTTGCCTCATCTTCCACTTTCAACTGAAAAGAATTGAAATGATCTAAATCTAAATAGTTTCCCACACCAGTACTCCCGAGCTATTCACATGATGTGCTGAACCCGGCTACTCAAGTACTCAGTAAAAGGTTATGAGCGCGAATACGAATAAAGGGAGCTAAACGCTACACACATCTTCCACATCCACCCAGAGGTGCTAAACATTCCTTCCTGACATCAGCACATCACACAACCCAGAGATTACAGGAATTCGCATTACCACTTGGAAAACGTGAGGACTCTTGCCCTAGTGCATTTGCAGAAACCATTGTTTTAAGTTTATACTTTTTTCATTGAGATCAGAGCATTACCTTATCATTGTGCACTTTGGTTGAGCTCAAGTCTTGCGGATTACATTACAAAGAGCTTAATTACACAAATAGTTTTAAAATTGCCTGAGAAAGCTTATTTTGTTGAATTCTTTGATGCTGCAACGACGCTTGTTGTGGTTAAGTTTTTGGAAAGAGCTTTCTTGAATCGTTTGTATGGAGCACACTGCTTGTATTTGTACGTTTTCAGTACGTTTTGTATTTAGCTTGAAATTATACAGCACGCCGAGTGTTGCGTGTAATGTAAAGAGAACAACTTCCATCTAAAGAAAAACAAAAACAGGGATAGCAGCGTTACCTCCAGCCAGTGCCAGCCCACATGGTTTTGGCTGCCAGAAGTGGCAAAAGCCGAGCGGCAGGTTTCGCCTCTCTACTTGTTTTTTTAAAGAAAATATCAGCATCGACAGCAGCTTTGATGACATAGTGGCCCAGGCATTTCTCAAATGGACATATTTGCAACAAATCTCACATCTCCGTGTACGTAGCAAGAAGCTGCCTAACGCACATTGAGCTGCGTTCCTGGCATGACCAGGCCACCATCCCCAGTTCCTCGTCTGGAAGAAACAAAGAGTTTTCTCAAGCAATTCGCAGACTCTCCACGCCAGTTCCGCAATCTTTTAAAAATCCGCATCTGGCTCCCAAAAGCTCAGTATCTTCCTGGACTATTTCCTCGCAGACCGTCACGAGGGTCACCACCGCTTAATCGGCGAGCCCAAAATCTGTTTAATACAACAATTAATTATCGACGTGAAATCTCAGCGGCTTTTCTTATCGGCCGGAAGCCCATTAGAAAATGACTGATAATGAGGAAGTAGAAGACAACACATCACTCGTGCGCCGAGGACACAACCGCCATTCTGAAGAATTTAGACGGCTTAGCACTCGGCGACACAGCAGTGTTCGAAAGGGATGCCATTAGCGTGATTAGAATACCATGCTGCCCAGAAAACAGAAAATAATTACGGGGTCTGTGAGTGGCTAAGATTGCACAGCCAGTCTACGCAGCCACTAGCAGCTACGCAAAGTGATAATATACAGTGAACGCTAACGATCAAAAAGAAAATGCAGAAAAAACGATGATAATATTAATGATAGTTTATTTTTATGGCGCTAGGGCATCTGCGGCCAAAGAACGCATTGGCACAAGGTTTTTTTGCTTTGCTCAAGGTCAGGTCGAAGACCCATTTTCCAAGCATTTCACCCTGAATAAGCCGAGCACCAGGCTAGGGGAAGCTTGTACCCATTGTATGACTGGTGGGTACGCGGCGGCACTGGGGATATAACGCCGCCCCTGCCGCATGCGATGCTGATGCTCAACTACTTCGCCAACCGACCGAAAGGTAAAGCATCTATGTCACGTGTGAGGCGCAATATATTCAGATTCCTTGCCATTTCATGTCACGGAACGACTGCTGATGTATTTTTCTCCAGGATTGTGGTTGTGATATGCTTCCATGATTACGCCCCTCACCTTGTTTTTATGAAAGGAAAGCAATGCTGCCTCCACGGCCATCTATTTCTAGTTCCCTTTTATGTTGTCTTTCATGCTTGCACTTCCACCTGGCACAGTGAGCGGCAACACGGCAAAGAGGGTGATTTTTTCTTGGGCTTTCATGCCCTATTGACCTCTTATTTAGGCATTTGCCTGTTTGCCCAACGTAAGCGGCACCGCATCTGAAGGATTTCTAGCATACCACGTTTTCCTCACAGTGAGGGCAGGGCGACACTACACAAGACAAAGCACAGCTTGTCTTGTCTTTGTTACGCCTTTGTTGTGGTGTTCACCCTCCATGAATGCCTACCAACTCGTCCAAGTGTCAGTTTTACTCTGCCAACTGCCTTCCGGACGTCCCATTACGAAGCATATTAAAGATGGCACTAGAGGCTACGAGTGCGAAAGATGACGACTTCGAGAACTTCTTGGCCGGGAAAAAACGGCCGGAGAATAAGACAGGTAGCGAATGCATATATCGAAAATGATGAATATGCAATTATCAGGCTGTTTTCTTGAAGTGCTGTATCAAAACCAGAAAAGACCGTTCGTCATATCATTCCTCCACAAGTACGGATAGTGATGGCCACAGCTCACTGGACTCTTAGTACAGCTCCGGTATCCTCATGAAGCTGCCAACTCCATGAAAAGGAAGAGTTTCGCATACCTCAGCTACAGGAAAAAATCAGCACCTGGGCCAGGAGCAATAGACCGTTTGCTTTCTATACGTTAACGAAACTGGCTGCACGATGTAAAAAAGATCGAGAAATTTGGTCTTGCATCGAAGAGTACGTCCGGTGCTTGCTGTGGAAGCCCAAAACAAACGTAGCAACAGATCATGAAGAGCCGTAAGGTCCGGCAGAATGGCGATCGTCACACCTGTCTTTGACAGCTCGCAGATGGCGGCGAGAAGCGGTTTCCAGCTTTTCATAGCCAACGATAAAACATTCAAAACTGGAAATAATGCATGAAGGCGCCTGCCACTTCAGCCGCTACGAAGTGATGCTGCCGTCACACCTCTGCCCTCTGCCACTGTGTGGGCTCGCCTACGACTGGCCGCAGCGGACATGCGAGGGACAAGCATGGGAACAGTAAATCTACCGACATCCTTCGGGCAAACGCTTCCTATACATGATAACAATAATAACAATTGGTTTTTGGGGAAAGGAAATGGCACAGTATCTGTCGCATATATCTTTGGAGACCTGAACCGCTCTATAAGGGAAGGGATAAAGGAGGGAGTGAAAGAAGAAAGAGGTGCCGTAGTGGAGGGCTCGGAATAATCTCGAGCACCTGGGGATCTTTAACGTGCACTGACATCGCACTGCACACGCGTGTCTTAGCGTTCTGCCTCCATAAAAACGCAGCCACCGCGGTCGGGTTCCAACCCCGAGAGAGGCGGTCACTCTCTCTATTTCCAAAGGAAATACAGATTACACTTTATGCGCAATATACAGGCCACCAAATCTGAATGCCAGTGCATTTATAAATGAGCTGTATACGTTTTTTTCATAAATACATGAATGAGAAACACTTCATCATTGCAGGCGATCTAAACATAGACATGATGAAAGACACAAAATGTATCACAGCAGATTACCTCAATTTGCTTGCAGAATTTTCACTTGTGGACGTAATTAATAGATGTACGGGAAAGGAATACATAGGTGCTAATATTACCAAGTCATGCATTGACCACATAATTATTCGTTTGCAAAACCAGCAGTATGTTTCGGGAGTTATAAAAAATACTAGCTGATCATTACTTTGTAACGGTTACAATTATTAGTGACGATCATACAACTGGTGGAGGTATTATTACAGGTTGTGTTCTAGATAACACAAAAGTAGAGAAATCAATTCGTAATGTTAATTTAAGTTCCTTTTTAGATTTAGATCACATCAGCTTTTACAGCAAAACTATTGAAATCTTTCGCAACGTCTATGCGCAGTCAACTAAATCTGTTAACATCAAAATAAGGAGACCAGAGAAGAAGTGTATAACTCATGAGATAACGGAGTTGGATTGCGCGAAAGACAAAGCGTGGCAAAAATGTAGGAAGCAATCTGAAGATAAAACTTTAAGAGATGAATATTCCGCATTGCGAATCAGGTAACGGCGAAAATGCGACTGGCGAAAAAGCTCCTTTTACACACGACCGTTTTCACTGAATAAACATAACGGAAAGAAAAGGTGAGAAATTGCCAATAAACTGACCTGTATACAGAAAAGGACTTCCGTTGATGAAGCAGTAAAGAAGAATTTTACAAAGGAGAACGTGAAAGTGCTCTGCGATAAATTTAGTGATGTATTTATAAACACAACAAAAAGTTGCGAAGTATAGCAGTGAGTAGGCCTGTACCACATCAACCGAAACGGGCATGTGCGCATACCGCATATCTGCCACTGATAACAGTTGACGAGCTACGGAGCATTATATGCAGAATGAAGCAGTTCAAGCCACCGGGATATGATGGCGTTCGTCTAAGAGATGTTTACAGACATTTTGACGTTTTGAAAGAAGTGCTTATGAACATACTGAATGGTGTATTCGAAACTGGTGATATACCTCAAGAACTTAAAATATCTGTTGTCAGGCCGATCTACAAACACGGGAAGAAAGGTGATTGTACAAATTATAGGCCAATCGCAATACTTTCATCAATAGCACTTATAATGGAAAAGCATGTTGCATATGTTATTGAATCATTCTGTGAAAAATACTCTTTGAACAATGCTGCGCAATTTGACTTCAAAAGAAATAGAAGTACGACTAAATTTCTTGAGGAATTTTCTGACTATGTTTACAATGCACTAGAAAATAATCGCATTGTGTTAGCATTATTTCTGGACTTAACTAAGGCATTTGACACGATATACAATACGCTACTACTCGAAAAATTGAGCTCAATTGGTTTTCGCGGACGTTTTAAAAAGTTTTTGTCAATTATTTTACAGATAGGTTGAAGTTTGTGATGCTTGATAATACGCACGGAGATTTAAAAATGTTAAATTCGGTGTACCTCAAGGAAGTACACTTGGCCCACTGCTTTTCAACGTATAGGTATCTGATTTGGGTTTATTACAGCTTAAATAAAACACTTTTCAATACGCTAACGATACAGCGCTAGCACTTGAAGCTACTGATTATCGTAGAGGCGTGTAATTATTTCAAATAGATATAAGTGGAGTCGTTAAATGGTTCTCGCAAAATTTAATTTTTCTAAACGTTAAAAAAGCGAAACTGACATGCTTTAAAAATCCCCATAAAATTGTTATTTTAAACCAACCACTGTATCTTCACGCATCCCATTGTTACCAGTGTATTTGTAAAGCTATGAAAATGGAGGGATCAGTTCTCTATATGGGCATCCACTTTGACCAACACCTCACATGGAGCGACCACATCGTCTACCTCTCTAGATAGAAAGATAAGGGCTATTGCTGCTGCGATGTTTTACCTTCGTGGCAAATCTCCGCTTCATCTTAGACGATTTATCTATACATCATTAGCGGAACCTGTTTTAAAGTACGGCATTACTGTATATGGCAAATGCTCCGAACACAAGAAAGGAGCATTAAATGTTATCCTAAAAATAATAGTGAACACTATATCTTACGCCACCAGACTACACTCGGTTGACATGAAAGAGAAATACGATGAGTTAGGCATCCTTCAGAATTGTGAACTCTTCAACTTTGTTGTGTTAACGCGGTATTATTATTCAAATGAATATAAGAATCGCGTAAAAAAGATGTCACTATGCGAAAAACGGAACGTTTTGTTAAGCCACGGGTTTATGCAAATTATGGTAAAAAGATGCGCAAATATTATGCACCAGCTGTATTTATTAAAATTCCTGATGATCTATGTATTGCAAATAACAAGCGTAGGATGATGATGGACATAACAAATTTGTAAAGCTTGTGTATAGCTTGAGTTGTTTCATATGGGCTATTTTGTTTTCAGACATTTTCTCTGTGTTAGCATGACTGATTCGAAATGTATTCATACAGAGTTATTTCACTACCTGTTGCCTAATCAGCCAACATGCAAAATGTGCTTATGAAGATGTGAATATATTAATATGTATAAAGTGAATATATATGAATAAAGTGAATATGAAATAAAGTGAAGTGCCGCCTTGGCTCGAGCTAGCGCCACCGAGCATGGGCTCCAAGGTGGCTTCCAATGGTCGAGTCCTTGTTACCTCCCTCTCTTGGTTCTACAACGGGTTCGCACATTTAAGCCTGCCTTTGAGCAGCCGCAAGTGATGAACTCATAATTCTTTAACTTTTATTATTCTATCCAAAACGGTATGTGTGTGTGTGTGTGTGTGTGTGTGTGTGTGTGTGTGTGTGTGTGTGTGTGTGTGTGTGTGTGTGTGTGTGTGTGTGTGTGTGTGTGTGTGTGTGTGTGCGTGTGTGTGTGCGTGTGTGTGTGTGTGTGTGTGTGTGTGCGTGCGTGCGTGCGTGCGTGCGCGCGCGCGCGCGTGTGTGTGTGTGTGTGTGTGTGTGTGTGTGTGTGTGTGTGTGTGTGTGTGTGTGTGTGTGTGTGTGTGTGTGTGTGTGTGTGTGTGTGTGTGTGTGTGTGTGTGTGTGTGTGTGTGTGTGTGTTGCGAAAATATGAGGTACTTGACTGCTTAAAATATTATACAGAGAAGTATACGCTTCATTTAAGGAAATATTTTTTTTAGTCGACGTTTCGATCGCAGGACCGATCTTTTTCAAGAAAAGCAACAAGCGAGCTCGGCGGACGGTCGCCGAATAGAATGCCGGTGCCCTCGGCTGTGCTCGATTTAAAGCTGACAACAGACTTTCGAAGTACGGCTGCAAAGTAAACACAACAGTGTAGATAATACCCAGCAATTCTGGACAAAAATATTTTTGAGGGGGAAACCTTTTATGAACGCAATTATTTCTTAATATGTAAGATTTCGCGATAAGAATAACTATATCTAGAGATCTCCCGGCGGTTGTCTAGAATTTTTGCTTCTATTAAACTTATTGCTATCGTCAAAAGCATTCCCCATTGGTTTTAAATGAGAGTCTTAACTGCTCTATGCGACTGGTGGAAAACTTCGAAAAAAAAATTTGCTACATATCAGAAGAATGAACCATAACCATCAATGCTACCGCTAAAGTATCTTACAATTTTGCATTATTCAAGATTTTTGTCCGAAATTGTTGGACTTGAACAGAGAACAGCTTCGCCTGGCAACGTTGAAGCGAGATCATATTGCTCGCGTCATGCATCAGAAATGAAACGATAAAGCCTCGTGAGGCGCCTTTGAAGAATGAATGACGATAATTAATTATGCATCGTACCTCCCCTTTTCCCTCTTAACGAAGCATCGACCCGATGCTACCCAACGAAAAGAAATGTGGGGAAAAATAAACAATGATAATGCGAAAACAATCACAAAAAAATGCAAGCACAGTGTCCAATAGCATGCATACGGTGGCCTTAGGTTCAAAACATACGGAATGTTTAAAGTTTAGAGGCTAACGGAAACCAGTTTTGTCGGGATGTTACATGGCGAAAGTGACAAGGCTCCCGTCGGGAGCCGAAACGTCATCCCATCCTTTCTTTTAGTCGGCGCCTTCTACTTCTTCCTATAAAATGTTTGGTCGTGCACGGCGCTGCAGAGACGCTGACGCTTTCGCTCCTTCGGGGTCTGCTTCGCAGTCAAGCTCTCCAAGTCGATGAAAGATCTAGTACGAGCCGAAGTAGCGGCGCAAAACCTTTTCACTCATTCCGCAGCGAAGAGTGGGCGTCCACGCCGACCCACACTCACCCGGCTTGTATTCCATACCGGGCGCTCTGGAGTCTTGTGCTCAGGGCAATTTTCAGAATAATGAATAAACTGCGAACTTAGGGCCACTTTGGACCAGATACTACGGGGACGTCCTCATGCCCCCGGGAGGGACGAGGCATAAAGACGAAAGACCAATGGGACGCTTTACTACAGAGCTGCGACCCGGCGACTCAGATACAACTCGTCCGACTAGCCAAAGCCACCGCCAATAGTCAAGACCTTTCGGCTGTCGTCTAGGCGGGTAGCCCTCTGGCTACCCTCTTTCTGTTAGACAATAAAAGTTCTCCTGTCCTCATAGCACTGTAGTATATTGTAGCGCAGAGCGTCAATGCGCAGTTGTCTTTAATGCGCGGGGAGTCCAGGTGCCGTGCTCGATCTGCGCGCTGTAGGTAAACGGCGGAGTCGACGTTATCTTCACCAGTAACGTAGGGCCTCATGGCGTTCAGTGTGCTCGTGGTCTCCCTACCATGGACGAGCCTAAAAGGAGTCATGTGTGTTTTCTCCTGCAGTGTGCTATTGTAGGCGAAGGCGATGAAAGGCAGCATGACAGTATGATGTCCAAACTCTTGTGTTCGGTATCGACATACGCGGTGAGCATAGAACGATTGTTTTGTTCAGACGCTCCGTAAGTCCATTGGTCTGCGGATGGTATGCTGAGTTCCACGGTTGCTTCTTTGACTGTAGCGCAGGATGGCTTGCGTCAGCTTCACCGTTAATGCTTTCCCTCTCTCCGCGATGAGCAATTGGGGTGTGCCGTGTCGTAGAAGGATGCATTCCACAAAAAATTTGGCGGCCTCTTTTTCTGTTCCGTTTCGCAAGTCCTTTCCCTCGGCGTAGCCAGCAGGTAGTCGGTGTCTGATATGATACATTTATTTCCGATCTTGACGTCGGAAGAGGCCCAACCAAGTCTGTGCTGATCTGCTGGAAGGGCTCTGACAGGGCTCAGTAGGGTTCAGAATGGTCAGGGTTCCGGCCGGTGGGTAATAAAGATGAGGTTCCATAGCGTACAACAAGGAAAGGACACAACACGAGCGCTATTTTGCCACTCCGATTGAATAATCTTGCACATCCGACTCGCATGATTGATGGAAAAAAGAAAGGCCCCAAACAGCGCCTGGACATCACTGGGTTTAACCTTGACACGAATGCAGTAGGCGAACGTGCTAACCAGGGAAACGGGATGGCGATTAATGTCACAAGCAGGGAAAAACGCATACATATCATAATTGGCATAATTTTTTCGATTGGAATGGCAGAATAGCGCTCGCGTTGTGTCCCTTCTTTGTTTTGCGCTAAGGAACCTCTTAGGGTTCAGATTCAGAAATTCTAGTGGTTTGGTGGGAGGGGTATTAAGTCGCTGACAATTTAAGAAGTTTTTCACACAACGTGCGGCATCGGCAGATAGTTGGGGCCAGGAATACTTGTATGTCATGAATGCGGCGGACGCACAACTGTCGACTCTTCGCGTAAAACCTGAAGAACTTTGCGGCGAAGCCTCGCGTGTACAACAAGGAGGTAAGCTGTTTTGTTACGTGCGAAGGTATTCTTCACGAAAACATTATTCTGTACACAGAACGAGGATAACCCCGCCTGAACGAGGTTGGGGCCACAGAGGCTGCATAGCTACGACGTAGTGATGCAAACTGTGTAGATGACGGCGACTTTGACGGGTTTCCTTGCGGGTAGTCAGCTCGACGCAAGTAGTCTTCTACCTCGCGCGGCCGCTGGCCAGGTTGGGGTTGGGTGCGTCCTAGTAAAAGCCACGCAGGCCCATTCTTTTATAAGGGCAGCGCAGGAGGATGTGAGTCGGCCCATTGCAGTGGAAGGAGACCGGACGACGCTGGTCGCAGGTCCTCTAGAGGTCTGCTTTACTTAGCTGAGAGAGAGAAGATAGAGAGAGAAACCAAAGAATGGAAATGCAGGGAGGTTAACGAGACGATGCCCAGTAGGCTGCACTACACGTGGAGAGGGAATTAAAGGGGAAAAGGAAAGAAAAAGAACAAAAAGAAAAAGAACTAAACATAATACTAATTTTACTCGTGTCGAACAGCGTGTTCTCACAATGGTCTTAGATATGCAAGGGCCCTAAAAATGCTGCCCTTATCTTCCAGACTAACTAGCTTTTTGGACATCACGAAAGACAGATCGTCTTCAGCGCACAAATTCCATTTCCTCAGCGTTTATGACTTGGTTATCGAACTGGAGCTTACATGCTTTATAGCTTTCAGCTCTTTTGTATTTTTACTTGCTTGTAATTTTCTTCTGGTTTTTGATATTACTAAAAATATCTATTACAGGTGCGGCAAAGTGTCCGTAAGCCCACCGTGCTTGATCACACCGCAGAAGAATGGAAAATACCCCGACTGCTGCCCGAAAATTAGATGCCCTAATGGCCACTGATTAGACCGGGAATAAAGAGAGAGTTTGGTTGATGGCACTATTTTTGGAAATGTCTTGCGTTCAAAAGTGATCTTGGTGGTCTAACTAAACATGATCTTTCTGGTGAGCTTGACCGGATAGTTTTCCATGAACAGATGGGCTGAAACACTTGTCACGGGAAGCCTTTTCAGAGAAGCCACGTGCAGAGAAAGAAAACTGTTACCAAGCGACACGATTGCTACACTGCTCGGTGCAACGTGAAGAACCGCATGCAGTAATGATTATTCTGCACCTATAGCTTACAGCGTTGTATGAGGACCATAAAACAGGTTTTAGGAAAAGGCACCAGATACTAGAGAAGATTATTCGGGTTTACCTCCTGCAACTGCCAAACAATTAAGTGAAGAAATAGTATAATAGCAACCACCATACACAATCAGATACGGTGTCCACGTTGTAAATCCATTACCAGAAATATGTTAGCACCGCAGAAATTTCAGAAATCAGTGCATAGCCAAAACCATGACAATGAGCACTGTATCTACTTTACTGAAATAGTTTGAATTGCCTTGAAAACCGAATCGAAGACAATCCTCACGAATGCCGATAAATAAAGTTACACTTGCTTAGGCTGAGGCAGAAAGGGTATTTCTTGGGCGGCAAATACATCTGACATACAAGTGCAGTTTTATTCTCCTCAGTTCTAGGCTAAAGAGCTTTTTTTAGCACAGGCTGTCCTTGTCTTCTCCGCATCTTTCCTACCACTGCAGAGAATAAATTAGAATGTCTTTGTCCTAACAAGACAAAACGAGGTGATGCTGGTCTCCTCTTCATGACTTCACTCTTGCCAATACCAAGCAGCCGCACGCAGTTCCGAGTCTCTCTGCGCCTGCAGCCTAATCAGGCGCCCACATTAGAGCTCAGCACAGCCAAGACATACCTCTAAAGGCTTCCAAAAAAGGCAACGCCGATGTCTTCAAGGTCCCGTTTGAGCAGCAGGGTACATGCAATAGAAGCTGACCTAGACAAACGACGCTGCTGTAAGGCTTTTATCTCCTTCTGTATAGTGAGATCAAATGGACTAGAGCATGACGCGCGGATCACCGCGTCGAGGTGAAAAAGGAGGAGAAAGAAAGTGCGCATGCCGCACGAGCACCCGCAGGGCTGTCTCGGCTGCCTTGCGTAAACACCACAGTTCACGTACGCCGGGGACGAAGGACATCGCGCAAACACACTATTTGCACCAGTACGCGGCACCCCTCCGAAGGGGAATCCAAGGCAGCCAATGGTTATTTCCGCGTGCAGGCGCAGTTTCAGCGGATGCAACGAGCCGCAGGTGGTTTTTGTTTGTTTGCGGGCGCCGCAAGTGCAGATGCATTAGACACCTAAACGCAAGAAACGGGAGTCGCTGTACGCTTGCTTCAGCCGCTCGAGCTCTATTGCGCTTCCTGGTCTATTCAAATCGACGAGGAAAGTAGAGGTACGGCGTTCAAGGTCTCGGAAGGGGTTGGTGTAATGGGGATAAATGGAATCGTGCACAGGGACATCACGCGCAAAAGCATGTGCAACTGTATTTATTTATGTCTGGGGTCACGTACGGAGTGAGACGGTGGCTTATTCTCGTCGGCTGTGGTCGGAGATAGCCGAGAACCTCGCGGAGCTTGTCGACGTATTCGGCTGCGGCTGATGAGGCGGCGTTTTTTTTGTAGTTTCGAAGAGTTCTAATTGTTTCTTTCCGGAACACCATCGGATACGGGCCGGTGGGTTGGGTTGGCCTTGGACCATCCTCTGGGCATGCGAAGCCCCATGGGAGGGACAATGACTCCCAGGCGACTGTGAGGGCCAGTCGCGCTCGTGTGGTCCGATGCCTGTGCGGAGGCAGGCCTGGGGACACACCCAGGCTGGACCCACGAAATCCGGCACGGGAAGCATGTGTCAAAGTGCAAAAGGTTTTGAAATACATGATAGTTGCCTACGCACGGGGGGCGTGCACGTCTGGCTACTGACGCCCCAGTTTCTGGTTACGGAGAGGCCAGGTCCGTGCGGGGGTTTACAGCAGCCAGGCTCTTCGAAAGCGATGTCCTCGGTGAGGCAGCTTCACGGTTGACCGGAAGGCCATCAGATTCATTGCGGTACGCCGAGGTAGGGGGCCGTAGTACGACCAGTGCGAAAACCGACGATGTTGTGGAGTACCAGCGGAGTAGGCCCGGGTCACCTCACCCTAAGCCACGTTCTTGGTTTGTGGCCCGGTCTGCCCAGCCTTGAACACTCCGTCCTTAGTAGGCGTGGAGCAAGCTGGGGGAGAAAATATTTGCATGGATGGTTTGTTGGCAGCACAAGTGTCCCCCCCCCCCCTCGGAAGTGTTACGTCATAGTGCCGAGGGCCGGAGGGCCGATAGGGTGGCGACCTAAGCTTCTACTGGCTGGATCGCACCACACATACTTGCGGTGTCTGAAAAACCAGGAAAAACACTCGGCGATTAGTAGCTGGCTGCTACGAAACATACCCTGAAAGTCGTGGAGCGGCCCGAGGTAGCTGACCCCCGGTTAGGTTCTCCTGTCTCCGGTGGTCGTAGCCCGTTGCGTTTGGTGGGTGGTCGGACATTCCATGAGTGGGGCCGTACCATTGGGCATTCTTGACGCCCTTCCTGTCCCGGCTAGGAAGGCCAGCGATGAAGTCAAGACATTCGAAGCCTGAGAGCCAAAAACTCGCAGTGTCTATTCCCATCCCTATGCCCATAAGCCCTTTCCCGACAACCATACAGGTTATCCATTTTACCCATCCTCTCCGCTACATCCCAGGGGAGATCAGGGAAGTCTTCCCGGGCCCGCTCCACCGGCTGTGGGTCGCAGTTTTTCGATTTTCCATACCTACGGGTGATAAAATTTCAACATTGCCCTGGGGCCTATTCATTTATTTTCAAATTGGATTAAGCCTGTTGTTCTTAGGTGGCGCAGGCAGGGGCTCATTATTTTTCAATCTTTTTAGGTTGCCCCAGCCTAATATATCTTCCTTTTTGAGACTGACAAACATTAGTTTGGTTTTCTGCATATTAATTTTTAGACCTACCGTTCTACTGTACCTAACTCAATGACCATGTTTTGCAGTTCATCTCCTGAGTGACTTAACACGGCAGTGTCATCAGCGAATCGTGCATTACTTAGGCATTCTCTATTACCTCTTACCCCAGCTGTTCCCAACCCAGGCCTTGAAATACCTCCTGTAAACAGGCAAAGATGGTGTCTTCCTACCTGGCCGTCTTTTTTATTGAAATTTCATTTCTGACTTTATGGAGGACTATGATAGCTGTCCACCCGATAGAGTGTAGGCAAACATGAAGTAAGACCGCCAAAGAAATGGTCTTTTGGTGTTTACCATTACTGCGTTCGAGAAGCACTTATGCCGGTTTCCGTTGGGTGAACAGGAGCGAGAGCAGCGAGCAGCTGGAGTAGTGCACGAGAGCAGAGGGTACGCGGGTCCTCGTCTCGCGAATGGAACATGCACGCTGCCCCGAGAGCAGAGCAGCACGGGAGAGCGCGTGACGTCAAGTGTCATGTGACCAAACTTTTTCCCGCGCTCGCGCTGTCTGCATCCCGTCGCGCGCTCGCGGCAGTCAACAATCCGTGCCAGTTTTGTGTCTGTCGCCGTCTTTAGCTTGCGATGGGTGAAGAAGCGCAGCGGCTGTTCATGGCCATGGTAAATGCTTCTCCGCTAACTGCTACACCAGGTAAGCGTCGTCTATCCTAAAAATTGGCTGCGAAACATAACAGCGCTAATACCAGCGCTTTCTTTGTGTTCACCACAGCTTCCATCGATGCCTTGGCCTCTCGTGAGAACATTGAAGAGAGACCCGACGGTAAGTGACAATAACTACTATGCATGGGGCCATATCTGACGATTGTTTTCGTCCATTTCTTTCATTGCTCACAGTTTCTCGCGCCGAATGGACTATTTCGGATAACGGGGGCGTCGCGGCGTGACGCAACGACGGACGAGAACGGCGCCGCACTTTCTCGCTATACTGTCAAACCTTCTTATGCAGTTTATTGCCCCTTTTATCTGTCGATGCGCCCAGATTGCTGTGTATGCATGTTTGACTAAATACGTTATTAACCAAGGTGCGATAGTAATCCGCTTGTTTGCCTTTATCTAATTATGCGGGTGGGCCAACTGACAAATTTTTGTGGTTACGTTGCGGCGCAGAAAGGAGGTGCTTGGCAGAGTTTTCGCAGTCGCAATTGTATGCAAGGGCGTCCGCAGAACTTTTTCCAGGGGGGTGCACCCGATGGCCGGGTATGGGGGAGGCAGTAGGTTAGCACCAAAAAGGAACTATTTGTGGTCTAAACTGCGCACATGAAACAAAAATTAGAAGCAGCAAATTAGTTCTAGGCTTGGAGAACAAACATTAGAATTTATTAATTAACAAAAAATTGAAATCAATAGGCAAAATCTGAATAACTTAATATCACCTAAGATTGCTAATCAAGAGCTGTGTATTTGTTTTCTACTAGTGCATGAATGATATCCGTAATTCCCGAGGGGGCGGGGGGGGGGGGGGCACCGCCCCTCTTCCGGACGCCCATGATTGTATGTTCACGCGCAGAGAACACCGCTGGGTCCGATGCCGGCGAGAGGGGACTGCAGCCAGCGCCAGGAGTGAAAAGAGGCGGTGGAGGTGAGCTTGTGCCAACTGCACTGCTTAAAACATTTTACGCTTTTAGTAAACTGGCCTTCTCTTTATTTCCGCTCCTGAGTGGACACCAGGAGAAACAAAACTTATGTTAGATTACTATTACAAATACTTTCCTCAGGTTGGTCCTTTCAAAAAGTTTAAGAACAAGAAGATGCTTTTAAAACAGGTTTCCCAGGATTTGGCCACTGTGCTTGGATGCCACAAAACGCCACAGCAATGTGAAAATCGTTACAAAACGGTGATGAGGCAGAAGAAAAAGGCAAGTGATAACAATAACAAATCAGGTGCTTCACCTTGTCCTGTCCCATTTGACGATGAAATGAGAAAAATTCAGAGCATAGATGACAGTCTTGAACCAGAGGTTCAAAGGGACTCTTTTGGAGTGACCTACAAGCCATCGGCATCATCAAGCGCTGACAGTTCAGCTGATCCGCCCTCACCTCTACTTGAGAGCTCCAGTACTGCGACGAACAGTTCAGAAAGTGGGGACAGCACAAAAGGGTCGGCAGAAGTCAAGAAAAGGGAATTCCGCGCTAGCACCAGTCGTATGCAACAGATGCAATTTTTTTTTTGACCAAATGCGGGCTATTAGTGCAGAGCGAATGGCTCGCAGGGAAGAACGGGAAAATGAAAAGGAGAAGAGGCGTGCTGAGCGGCGAGCTGAGCGCACTCAAGAACGCCAGGAACGTCGCAAGATGCACGAAGACAAACTTCAGCTCATCCGCGAGGCCCTGGGGCTCAGGCAATAAAGACAGTGCACTTCGAATGAGCATGTTTTGATGACTGTTTATTTCATACACCTCCTGTGCACGGCCAAAAACAAGGCTTGTTTAAGTATTTCCTCAACTTTTATTTCACGTTTAGCACTGTGCTTGCTTGCATTATGGCAGATTTTGTGGCTGCCTCCTTTTTAGTCCCATCTTGGCCTTGATTTTTTCTCGTTTGACTTCTGCAAGTGCCCGCAAGAGGCTCTCTTCTCTAGAGGTGCCACTGTGAACTTCAACTGCAGAAGGGGTTTGATCACTTTTATCCTGGGAGCACAGACGCATGTCCTGAAGTAGGCTATCAGGTGAGTCCCCATTGTCAATGCAGATGTTGTGGAGGACACAACACGAGAGTATAAATTTCGACATGTTGTCTACTGTCATGAGGTCCAAACGCTGTAGCTGCCTGAACCTACCCTTCAATTCCCCAAAAGCATTTTCAATGAGCACTCGGGTAGACGAAAGTTTGGTGTTGAAGGCCTTGTCAGAGGCATCAAGGCTTGCATAGTCTCGGATGGGCGTTATCAAAAACTCTCGAGATGGGTGCGCAACGTCCCCAAGAATTTGATATTTTCCGGCGCAGAGCTGAGGCAGTCTCTTTGAAACATTTGAAAGTCGGAAGATCCTGGAGTCGTGGATTTTGCTAGGTGCACCAGTGCTGGCATCAAGAAACCTCTTGCGGTTATCACATATTCCCTGCAGCGTCAAGGATGGATAATGGTGCCTATTTACGTAGACTGAGCGCACCTTGCCAGCAGGGCACCTAACAGGAATATAGCTCCCGTTGATGCAGCCAATAGTGTCTGGAAACCCTGAAATCTAAAAGTTGAGAAAAAATAAATGTAAAAATTTTCACAGAAGACCTAACTAAGTAGTAAGTGAAGTCGTGCTCAAACTCTTCAAACCTATCAGAATATAAGCTTGTAGATGAAAGTAACACCTTAACAACTCTTTGAAGTGATCGAACTGAAAACATTGCTTTCGCAAGCTCTTCAACGTCTTCATGCAGCTTACAGCAGAAATGATGAGACGACACTGCCTGTCACAAGTTTACAGTTCAAACTAAATTCAAGGGTATCCTGTATATACTATATTTATTATAAGTTATATGTGTTTCGTGAAGAAAAGCACACAGCTTTCTTTGAAGGGTAATATACATGGCAAGTGAAATGCTGTTTTGATTAAGGGCGACTCCTATGATCTTGAAAACCAGCCCATACAACACATGAAGGAAAGAAGGCGACAGGACAAAGGCCTTCTTTCCTTCATGTGTTGTAACAGCTGGTTTTTGAGATGATCTCACACTAACAAGCCCAACTGTCTACACTAGTGCAACTCCTACGCACAGTACAAACTGAAAGTAGGACATTTTTTTTCATTACCTGCTCAAACTCATCGGCAAGCTTCTCTAAGTCATCTGGGAAGGTCACGATGCGTGGGGCGATGTCGAGAAGAAACGCCATGACGCGGTACATCATCCTGTGATGCGCGCTTTCTCCTAGCTCAAAGCGCCCTGCAACATCCCGTATGCAGGATTTGTTGGCAGCGTACCTGCAAAAAAAAATGCTACAATTTTATAAGAACACGAAATCGTGAAACTGGCATCTTATCTAACCATCAAGCATTGCAGCGACATAAAGAAAAAAATCCACATCTGCCCAGTTGTCTGAACAAGCTTCACGTGTTCATCAGGCACATTTGGTACTGCCATACAATATTTTCCCACTGAATGTCACAACGGAAGCACAGGCAAGAACAGAAATAATAAAAAACTGCGCAAGTCGAATTTGTGATCCCATACATTTAAATTCGCACTTGGGAAGAATGCGATCAGTTGAGCCTGGCGCTTGCGGAAGAGCAGTGACATTTAAAAGCAATTTTCAGGCAGTATAAGCATTTAGCGAGAAATCGATTGCTAAACTCTCCATCACGCGACGTATTACTGCATTCAATTTCAGGCTTCGCACCCGGTTAGATGCGCCGAGACTTTTTTGCTCCTAAATTTCTTCAATCAGTCATCTTAAATAACAGCTCCTTTTTCTTTGCTACTAAAAAATTGCAATATCTTACCACAAAAAGGAGAGCACATGCTCTTGAGGCGACTTTGGGGGCAGGCCTCCGCGATCGGTCCTTGAGGGATAGTGTGGCGATTTCGCGAACTCACACTGCAAGAGCATTTGCAACCGACCGCGACAATCGGAAGTTCCTGCGAAACTGGTGAGTAAAAAAAGAAACAAACGCAGGTAACTTATTGATCGCCCGTTTTAAATGGGATACAAGGACTCACCTCTTCGTCAGAATACGCGGCAACTGTCTTTTCCAGATACGACTCGACCTTAGGTCGCTTCTCCGGCGGGGTAAACAGCTGCTGGAACATCTCCTCGTACAACGCCAAATCGTCGTCATCGCTGCTGCTGCTGCTGCTGCTGTCCGAAGACGAGCTTGTGTGTGAGTCGACGCTGCAGCTGCCGTCTTCATCAAACAGCATTAACAACTCCTCGTCGAGACGGCGGCGCATAGCTACTGACATTACGTTTGTTGGCACCGGCCGACTGTCACCGCTATTGCTTTCCGCCATTTCTCCTCGGCCTTCCCAAAGATAAAACCAGAAGTGACGTCAAAAAGGTCACGTGACTTCCTCCGTTCCCCTGTTACTCCGCCGCTGACGACTGAGCACCCAGAACTGCTCTCGGCTGCTCTCGGCGCCGCAAAAGCACTCCTCCTCAGCCAAAGGAACACAACGCTCCTGCACCTGCTCGACCACTGGTAGGCGCTGGAACTAGCGAGAGCACTTTGAGCGCAGTTAAAAGTGCTCCTGTTCGCCCAATGGAAACCACTATTAGACTGCCATTTGGAGGTCTGCTGCTGCTTCGAAAAAAAGGGCCACAAATGAGCTTCTACCGCACGAGGCTGATTTAACGTTGTTGACGGCGGAACTTGTCGCTGATCCGTCCAAGCAACTTCCGTCAAGACCCTTTTCCCAAGCGTCTCAACCAGAAGAGCCGAGAACCAGGCCGGGAGAAATCTTGTACCCATTAAAAACCGGTGGGTATCTGGCGGCACTGGTAATCGAACCCAGCACACCCCGAATGCAAAGCAGATGCTCTACCACAAGGCCACGCTTCAGTGCCGCCACCCACCGCTTTTGTTTGGCTTCTAACACTTCGGGTCTCTTTTTTTCTTTGTTTCTCAAGGTGGGTCTTTGACCCCACGTTGAGAAGGCGAAAATGCTTTGTGCTATGGTGCTCTTTCGCCATAGATGCCCTTGCGCCGAAAAAAATCTATAATCATCGTCATCATTTCTTATGTGATAGAAGCACTAGCAGCTTTGAAACACAAAGTGCATTTAATATTAAGACGCGTAGCTTTTATGCATATTTGTTACGATAAGAGGCCTGTGGTTTTTCGGTGTTTTCAACACCTTTGTACTTACGACATTCGCGATACTTGTACTCTGGTTCATGATCTTTTCTACCACTCCAACAACTTTGCTTGCTGTAAGGATGGTCTTCTTTGTTATTAGCATTTGGTTTTATATTGATGCAAGCCAACTTCACGTTCTCAGTGAGGTCCACGACTAATATTACAAAAACGGAGTATTTTTAATTGCATAGTGACTTTATTCCGAATGTGTTTGAGCAAATTAGAAAAAGCACGCGTAACCTACTCACTAGCAAAGTATGTGTGTTGACAATTAGCCACTATGCAGCCTTATCTGATCTTCTGTTCATGTGTTTACGGCATTTTTCGCATCATAAGTTAAAAGTAGCGTTCGCGAGCTACCGGTATCTTGTTCTTTTATATTGTTCCGGCCGTAGACGCGAACCATATGCTCCGCTTGTGCATGCAACGCGAAGAGGACAAAGTGAGGCGAAAGGAACGAAGTGCGTTGGCGGTGCTGAGCACAGTTTCCCCAGCACAGTGTTTCGGCTGTGCGGCACTGTGTTCTTCTCCTGTGTGTGATTATATTCCCTGTTTGTGTTAGACGACTTCACGTTACATTATTGGTGGAGGTCCTTTGCCTAGGCCCTAAGCGGCGCAGCCATCCTGTGCACGATGAATTTCATAATCCTCGTGAAAACGTCGATTCGTGAAAAGTCGTGAAAACAGCGCTGGACCTCTCCAAGAAGTGTTTAAAAGTCATGTCCACTCGTAGGCGCCATGCCGCAAAGGGGTAATAACTTTAGGTTCATTGTACGTGCATTTCTCATTTCTTAGGTGAACCATGAAAGCTAATCATTTGAAGCAACTTCTCTAGACGTCGATATTAGACCTCAAATATTGAGGTGAAGAACACAATGTTGTAAACGTAGATATGACGAGAGTGGTGATGATGTGAGAAACTTGGGAAGTAGACAGATTTAGAGCCGAAGTTTAGAACAAGACAATGTTTTGCATTTCGAATCTGCAGTGGCAGTGTGGGTGAGTGTCTGCAAAGGTGGCAGTGCAAATCATAGACTGAATACTGGAAACTTCAGCTTATGAAGCCAATTACTAGTTATTAATTCGCTCTTAGCTGTCTCTTCCATTTACCTCGATTTCCTGTGGTTGCTGTCGATTTGGTATTGTCACTAGGCTCGTTTGTCATCTATGTATAGCCCTAATGAAACCTTGGTAGCACATTTACGTGTGCCTCTGATGCTACCAGTTTTCAACAAATCTACAACTAATTAGTAATAGTTGGCCTTAATTGATTTTGCTAAGAGGTAACGGAAAGAGTGAGAAGCACTTTGGAGGATTACCCGTGGCTTTACGTTGTTGGATAGATGGTGGCATAAACCAAATGTCATGCAGCTCTTTACTACCGTATTATTGATTAGGTAGAGGCTACGAAGAAGTCTACTGTTTTCATTTTGCCCAACCTCCGCTATCAGCTCACTACAGTTCCCTTTATTGCAAGTGATATTTAACTAGTCTTGCTCCTTTATATCGTACAGAATTTTGATCGATGGTTTCAATTATTTTATTTTTTGAGAATCATTCAAATAAGCAGAATAGCGCAAGTTCAATTTTTCAGCACATCGCAACAATATTATTGTTTGTTGTGTTACAAATTTACGAACTAATCTAGACGCCTAAAGTTAGAAAACCAAACTAAATGACACTCGAGGCTACCTGGAAAAGCCACTGCCACCAATCGTTCCTCAAAATGCTTGCCGATTCAACTATAAGAGCCAGTCAGTGTCGTTTCCTAATGCAGTCGCGCTAGGAAATGACACTGATGATCACAAGAAAATGAAATTGACAGAAACTCAAAGCCGTTGTTTTTTCGTTGGCAACTACCAGTGCCGCTGAGCCACGGTGTTTCTTCGACTGAATATAGAGTTTAAAAGAGATCGACCAAAATCACTGAGTGGAACAAGGTATCCCCTCTGAAGAAGGCCCCGTGTCATTCAGTAAAATTGTATGTTTCACTTCAATTGTTTTTATTGGCACTTTTTGTCTGTTTTTATCATAACAGACGTGTTTTCGGGAACGATATGGCAACACATCCTTCGAGACCGTAACAGGCAACAGAGCTTGCGTGATGAAAGCCATCAAGAAATTCTGTTTGATGTAAACAAACTTCTGTACTCTGACATTGACCTAATAAAATATGCATGAAAGTGTCAGCTGCCACATTATATTCAATTTGGTATGGTCTGCGGGCTTACCGCCCTGAAGAAACAAATGGACCGTTACAGACGCCGTTGTGGATAACTCAGGATTAATCTTCACAAGCCGAACTCTGTCGACGCATGCTGACTGCACAAAAGAAGGGCGTTTTTGGATTTCGCCTTGATCTAGCCGCGGCTTCCAGTGAGCATTTTTGTTCTAGGGGGATGAATTCAGCGCCAAAACCTGACCAGTGCGCAAGAAAGCACATGTGACACTGATATAAATGTGCGTTTTCTTGTCTGCTGGGTCTTGTTTTGTGCGCTGAATTCAGCCCAGCATACAGAACAAGCAAGTGTCAGTTGCGTTTTCCTCTGCTCGTAGGCAGGTTTCTGCGTGCAATTTTCTCCATTATGCTGCACCAAGTAGTGTAATATTTGTTTTCTTTAGTCCATAATCAAGGTTTCGCACTTAGTTCAACCATCATGCCGCACCAACTAGTGTATTATGTTTCTTTGTGACCCTCGTCTCCTTTCTGCGCTAAATTAATGCCATTATGCAGCATCTCTTCGTGCCATTGATTTTCTTGTGTCCATCGTGAGGGTTTTGCGCTGTTGAATTCAGCGCATTATGCAGCACCCACTAGCTCTTTAGCATGTTTTCTTGAACAGCAATATTGATCTCGCGCCCTTAATATCAGCAGCTGAACGCTCTAGCCAGTAAGGCATTGCGGTGGGTGTCACTGTGTTTACGGATGAACTTTAGAGCGAGGACGCTTCTGACCGCAATGACTTCCCAGATAAAAACCCTCACAATATTCCTCATTGCGATGAGGCAATCTCGTCACGTTTACTAAAGAAGCATTACAGAATAACTAAACGCCATGGTGTTATAAAACTCGGGAAGGAGCGTCCGGAGACAACCTTGAAGCATAGTCATAAAAAGTAAAAAGCACAGAGTTGGCCCCGCACGCGACCACATGACACCACGTGACAGCGTGCTAAGATGGGTTCTAGACATAAAGGGCATTGCATGTTTGCTCAGCACTGCACAGACCGACCATATCTGGTTAATAAGCAGACCAAGACACTGCGGTATGGGGCGTTGAAAATGTGACAGCCCTTAATGCGTTGCATTCGTGACTTTACATGGATTCCACTAGATGCAATATCTTGCGCCTGCACGCCATCCTCTTTGAACTGGTCGTGTCTGAGCAATGTCGGAATGCAGTGGACAACTCCTCTTTCTTCAAGCAGTACATTGATTTTGAAGCCCTTGTCAGCCTTGACAATGTCTGCAAACGAAAATGTCCGGTTCAGAAATTCTCCTCCATCACTGCTTTTCTGTGGGACAGGGACACCATGAACAGTTACGAAGCGAAAGTCAACAGACCATGTGATGATGTACCACCATGTGCCTTCAAAGTGTTGGCTGATTTGTAGTTTGAATATGTTCCTCACTGCATTACAAAAGAGCTACGTATCTCGCACGTAATCTTTGTGGCATGGCTGATCAGTCTTTTGGAGGAGTAGAACTCGCTGAAAGCAGCAGGCATACGGCGGTTGATCACATTAGAGGGTGACACAAACGTTGTTGCCCTGGTTGGAGATACATAGAGCTCACGCAACTGGAGAATACGCCGTACGCTGTACAAGGAAGACACCAAAAATGTGCCCAAGGTGCGGGTGAAAGAATCCCGCCTGAACTTCAACAGGGTCAGAAGCTTGTGATGTCGACCCCTGGCATCATCATTAGGCAGGCATTGTTTCTTGCTATACACATTGCACGCATTTGCAACTGGCTTTTGGCTTTATGAGCAGCAGCAGCTTCTGGAAATGCTGGTAGTTCAGTATTTCCGTGTAAAATTGCACGCTGCTGCTGTTGTCGTACTGGATTATGTCAAGAATCAATGGCCTCTGTTGCTTGTTTTCCATTTATTGCTTGTACTTCTTGCAATAGCTTAGTGGAAACTTGGCGGTGTTGCTAGAGATTTTTATTCTGTGTCAGAAGTTGAGAAATTTTATCTACTTCAAGGTCATCTTTTAACTTCCGTAGGGAACTTCTAAAATTCGTTGCACCAGCATTGAGGATTTTTATCTCTGCACGCTTGGTCTCAAGCTCTACCTGCATGTTAGGGCACACACAACAAACTTGAGGCTCCAGATGCTGCTCAACACGGTGGTCCGGCTGGCCTGCAAACTGCATGGATTTGTGGTCGCAATAGCGCAATGTTGTGACTTCCATGAGGCTCAAAATCGTGAATGCGCTATTCAACAGATGTTTCTTCAGAACTTACTGTGTTGGTGTTAGTTGCGGGAGTACTGTTAGTGCAGTTAGGTAGACGTTGTTTTGATGGCCGCCGTTTTTTCACTGCTTTCAAAAGTGGAAACTCGGACGGAACAGCATTTTCCTTCAGGAACCGTCGTCCGCTTGCCACATTGCTGAAGAAATCATCTGGCCTGAAATGTACGGGTCATACCTTAACTTACTGCCCAATTTCAAAATTTGGGCCTGGATCTCCCTTTAGAGTAACAATCGACTTCTTGAGCAGTAGACAGTCTCCAGAGAACATGTGACAGGACACTGGCCAAAACGTTGTGGACGGCGTTGAGAGTGATAGGACGATGTTTTCTTTTCTTTCTAATCAATTATTTTCCATGCAAAAATGGCTAAACAACTAATTTTTTTAAATCAAAGTCGCGAAGAGAAAAGACAGACACACTGCCTTAAATGTGCTTCCTTTGCTCTCAATTGTTGTTGTAAATTAAACATTTTGACAGGTTTTCCGAGGACTCCGACCATAGAATCAACTTCGAAGAAACCCGCATCCTCGGAACCGAAACAAATTACCAGAAGAGGCTCCTTCTGGAATACTGGCATATCCAAACCACCCCGAACAATATCAACCGCACAAAAGGAAACCTGCCCCAAGTATATGCCCAGGGACTTCGCTCTTCAACTCAACGAAAAAAAAGCCGCCATTCAATACCTCCCTGCAATGCGCCAGCGTGACTAACAGCCTAAACTTCCCTCCCCCACGCCTTTCGCGTCACAGCTGTCGTTCCTTTGACCCCCCTCCTCCCCTCCATACTTAAAGACGCTTAGCTACTGCCCTCTGTCACCCCTGATGAAGGAACCGAGTCGGCTTCGAAGCGTTGGGTTAAAGTTAAAATTTTTGGTTGGAGTTGTGCAGTTTAATATGTCTTCAAACCCAACCAGACAGGAAAATCTGTCAAAATGTTTAATTTTCAATTTATCCGTGCAGACTTCGAGCTAGAAACTATGCAGCTTGCCAAGAAGTACATCAAGACCATGCAAGGCATCTCAGTGTTCAAGACACACCTGGAATTCGCCAAAAATGCAAAGAAACCAAGGTTGCACCCCAGAGCCTACGACTACGACGCCTGGTCCCCACACCGGAAGGACGAAGCATCATCAAACAAGGCAGAACAGCACCTTGTGACGGCACGGATACATGAGTGCCGTAGCGTGATTAGGAAGAAAGAAATCGACGCCTTCTTCGCCCGCCGACAACTCGAGCACAAGATGCCCAACCTAGTGACGTCTATCGAGGCATTTGCCAAAGAAACCGCATCATCAGAAGCCGACGAACACCGCACCAAGCAGACAGAGAAGTTGTGTCGAAACTTCAACGCTGGCCCGAACAACCCCCACCGGACCATTCTGATCTGGTTGCCAACTTCTCCTCCAGGAAGCTCACAACCGCCGAAACGTCAATCCTAGCCAAGGGACACAAATTCAACCTCCAGGTGAACAGAACCCCTTTTCCAGCAATCGTATCTGCGCTTGAAGTCGGTATCCGGCTACTGGAACCTTGTGTACGAGAAGAGGTCAGGCTCAAAACAATATGTGCACTTAGTTCACTGCAAGCACACCGAAAAGAATCAAACCTAACACCGGATGAAAGGCAAGCCCTGCAAGACCTCAAGACAGACGCCAAGATAGTGATCCTCCCAGCGGACAAGGGCAACACAACAGTTGTTCTGGACAGACGGGACTACGAAGAGAAAATATCCACCTTACTCAGCAGTCAAGAATGAGGAAAATTGAAGAAGGACCCCAAAACCACTACCCAAGCAAGGCTAAACAAAACATTGAAAGAAGTATTTCAAATGCACCCCACCTTCCGAAACCTCTACTTTCAGTTATTGAGCACCAACGGATCGGCTCCAGCATTCAACGGCCTGCCCAAAGTCCACAAACCGGGGATCCCTTTGCGCCCGATTGTTGACTTCCTGTTCCCCTCTTCCCTCGTTGTCAGAATATCTTTACAAACTCATATCCCCAATCGCAGGAAAAACAGCGACCCATATCCGTCATTCCAGTCACTTCATCGAACTCGTGTCCCAAACCACCCTTGAGGCCGACGAATGCCTTGTCTCCTTCGACGTGGTGTCCCTTTTCACAAACACCCCCGTGAAGCTTGCGGTGACCGCTACCCGAGACGCCCTACAACGCGACGACACACTCAGCGCACGATCCCCGCTGACTGTAATTGATGTGTGCCGCCTCCAGGAGTTGTGCCTATCAAACACATACTTCTCGTCAGACGGGGAAATTTACCGACAAGTGAAAGGAACACCAATGGGAGCATCCGTCTCTGTCGTCATGGCCAATTTAACCATGGAACACATCGAACAACGAGCCCTCAACTCATTCCACCCCAAGCCAAAGATTTGCCTCAGGTATGCTGACGACTGCTTCGCCGTCATCAAAAGATCTGAGACTCAAAATTTCCTTCGTCATTTAAACTCCGTAGAACCTGACATTCAGTTCACGCTAGAGGTGGAACAAGAAAACTCCCTGCCGTTTTTGGACGTCCTCGTGCCCCGAAACCACAACACCCTTCAATTCTCCGTATACCGCAAACCAACCCACTCAGGCAGGTATCTCCACTTCTCTTCGAGCCACCCGACAGTCCATAAAGCATCAGTGGTGAAGACGCACTTCAGAAGAGTTGAGACACACTGCAGCACAGAACTTGACAGAAAAAAAGAACAACGCACGATATTCAAAGAACTTATCAGGAACGGCTACCCAAAAGACTTTATTCATAAAACCATTCGACGTCAAAAACACAACGTTCGTCAAGAAATCAACGCACAAAGACCAACGCCACCACCAAAATACGTCACTTTACGTTATGTTGGAGGTGTCAGCGAGACCATCCCCCAAATCCAGAAAACATCAGGTCTCCAGGTTGCGCACAAGCCCACAAACACAGTTGCGCTTTGCCTACCTGTTCCCAAAGACCGGCCGCCGAGAGAAAGAGCCCAAGGCATTGTCAACGAATTTCCATGCGCCGACTGCGACGCAAGCTACATCGGCGAAACCAAAAATTTCAAAGAAAGAATTCGGCAACATAAAAACGACGTCCGCCAATTTGCAAGAGAACGCAATCCAGTAGACGAACATTCCGAGGACTCCGACCATAGAATCAACTTCGAAGAAACCCGCATTCTCGGAACCGAAACAAATTACCAGAAGAGGCTCCTTCGGGAATCCTGGCATATCCAAACCACCCCGTACAATATCAACCGCACAAAAGGAAACCTGCCCCCAGTGTATGCCCTGGCCTGTTTGAAAACACCGCCTTCGTCCATAGGGGTGGCGCTGGTGAACACTCTCAAGGCTAGCTTACAAGCAATAAGCATAAATACCCACGAGAGCAGCAGATTGGACAGCCGTCGCCGTAGCTCAGTTGGTAGAGCACCGGACGCGATATTCGGAGGTCGTGGGTTCGGATACGACCGGTGCCATGGTTGTTTTTCTGCTGCTTCATAATGAATTTTCTTTAACCAGCTGTATGATTGAAGTATTATTCTTACACTAATCAACACTACAAATATAAAAGAAAATAAACACATTACCCTATGCACCTTCGTTTCGGTGGCCTTTGGCTTCTTTCATAAGTTTATGAAACGAGCCCCTTATTTTCCTTTACCGTCTCTCTCTCTCTCTCTCTCTCTCTCTCTCTCTCTATATATATATATATATATATATATATATATATATATATATATATATATATATATATATATATATATATATATTATCTTTCAGTATTTTAACAAAAATTCTTTTACACCTTGATTCCGTTCTGAGTGCCTAGGTTTGTCCGGGTGAATTGCATTCGCACAATCTATAAGTCCTATTTATAGGGGTTAGTCATTTTCTCCGTTCTCTCACTGACAGTATGAATACGGTCAATTGTCAGGTATCTTTTATAAAAGTCAGCCTGATCATTTAGTTCATAAAACTCTAAGGTTGTCCTCAGTCTATTACCGATTTGTTTATTAAATACCTTTAAGGCAGCGCTCAGTAAGCTGTGTGGTCGACATTTTTTTAGGTTCTTGGTGCCTCCTTTCTTGTGGAATAATATGGTGTTGTCATTCTGGCAAACTTCCGGTGCCCTTAAGGTCATAAGGCATTGCGTATACAATGTGCCTACTCTTTTTTCCACAATCTTCACAGCATCTTCTAACAGATCAGCTATTACCTGATCCTCACCACCTGCTCTACCCCTTTTGCATTACTCCTAAGGCTTCGGTTACTTCTTCTTTTGTTACTGGCGGGGTGTCCCATTGCTGTCCGCTACTGTCACTCTAACATTCTGACTACATTGGCTACTGTATAGATTTGTGCAGAACTCTTCTGCTACTTTAACAATCTTTGCATCTTACAGCATACACCTGGTTTTTACTAATGGCTATTTTCCACTACACTGTTTATCGGTTACCTCGATTATTTTGCGCATGCTCGACTGTCTCCATATTAAACTCCTAGACCCTTCCGCTCCCTTTTTTAGCCTAGTCCAATTCGACATTTACCTACCTGTGGTCGCTAGAATGACCGCTACGAGGACCTCCACATCCTGCACAATGCCAGTGCCAACGCACATTATGAAATCTATTTCACTGTTACTATGCCACATACTGTTCTCTCTTCTGCGAAAGAAGATATTCATGATGCGTAAATGATTTCTCTCTGCATAGTCTGCTAATAATTCTCTCTTGCTATTTTTAGGGCGTATGCCATAGGCGTCTACTGCCTGGTATCCAGCCTGCTTCTTGCCTGCTTTGGCACTGAAGTAGCCCATCAGTACAGTGTACTGTGTTCTGACTTTGCGGACTGCCGATTCCACGTGTTCATAGAAGCTGCACTTCCCTTGCAATGGTATCCAGTTCAATAGGCTTATATAAAGCAGTTTATATTGTCTTCGGTTCACATGGCTCGTCTATGCGTGTTTCTTTTTGATTTTAACTTATATGTCGTTTACTCACGTTTGTTCCCCGGCCCACTCTGCTCTTTCCCCATCTCGTAGCCCACATTGTTTTTGCAACTATGGGGTTCGATGTCACAAAGCAACACATGGACCATGAGAGACACTGTAACAGAGGGCTTTTGGCCTATTTAGACCAACTGTGGTTCTTCAACGTACATATGTTAGAATGGGCAAGAAAGAGAAAGATAAAATAAAAATGTGCCGCCCGCGTTGCCGGTTGTTACAACGGGCTACTTTGAAGTTGCACAGCATAAAGTTGCATTGTACAATTCACTATCATCGAAAGGTAGTCACGGCAGGTGGATTTCAAGGTGGTACCACTGGCTCAGGAGCTGAGTGCTCTAACCGCTTTGCCACAACGAAGAGTTTTCTCTCAAGGTGACACCTTTCATTTACCTTTCCACAGTTATGTTGTGTTACTCTGAATTTAAGCTCAGCCATTTTCGTTAGGCTTCATGTTTCCAATCCAGATGGAAATACCTGGTAAAAAGTGTGTACCAAAGGTGAGCACTGTAATTAGATGTATTGCTATACCCTCAATTGTGAAGTTGGGCCGTAACAATTTGTATTTATGGTGCTCTAGCAGGCAAAGATAAATATAAATGGTTTTGTGTTGCTTTGCATGCATTTGTTTACTGGTTAAAGGGGAACTACTTTTTGGGTGAGACAAAATCCATTCGGCGCAAATATTTAAACGCTGCAAAAAACGTACACACAAGAGAAGAAGCGCTGTTTCCCACTGTCTTATCCTGCGTGAGTGTTTTTTGGCACCTTTAGCTATTCACACAGAGAACGAAGGACCAGAACGAACAGCGCTTTGTTATTTCTCACTCTTCGTGCCCCGTGTGTGATTCTCAGATCGAGCTGTTCACGTCATGAGCAATACACATGGGCAACGCCCACTGCATAGAACCTAAAAAGATAAAAACAGCAGCAAGATTCTACGTATGCTCAGCCATCGATGAATTTAATCTCTTTTCTTTTCAACGTTAAGGACGGTGCGCTGCCACAGGTTTTCCCTCTGCAATGTATAAATAGGATTCATACCTTTCGCGCACACGCTGATGCTGGTACTTTGATAGAACCGTGCTTTTGACAATGTTTGCAGTGCACTTGCATGTGGCCACGTGGTCAGGTAAGCTTTTTCTTGCGCCTTCTTTTAAGACTTTGTAATGCTCGCGTAGCCTATCGTTCAGGCAATGTCCTGTCTGCCCAATGTAAGATGACCTAAATGATAGTGCTATCTCATACACGACTTCTTTTTTGCAGTCAGCTAACTTCTTTTCATGTTTCTTTTCGCATGACTTTCACGATGGGCGATCTTTGTTTACTAACTTGCAAAGCTTTTGCAGCTTGTTGGGGGCAGAAAAGACGAGCTTCACGTTGGCCCGGCCCATGACTTTCTTCAAAAGATGGCTTACCCCATGCACGTAGGAAATCACAACAGTGCTTGCTTGGTCTTCTTGCTTTTTGGGTACTGTACATGCTCGCCTTAAATCTTTTAACAACTTGTCGCAGACACTGCGTAGAACAGTATCCGGGAACCCCGCAACGCGAAGTCTTTGCAGTTGGTTTTGAAAGTCTTCTCGACACGATGATAGCATGACTGATTCAGGGCATTCTTCAAGGCACTTGTGGCGACTGATTTCTTAACTAGCTTTGAGTCAGCTGAACTTTAAGACATCAGGCCTTTCTGTGAGCGGGAAGAATAGCTCCAACAGATGTGTTTTGGGCGTATAAAAAGTCGCTAATCTAGGAACTGAAGCTGGCTTTCTTTCGGCAATTCCTTCGTCAAAGTGAAAACATTTAGCTTGTCTGAGAAGTTCCTGTAAATACTCTCCACATCATTTGGCAAACTTGCCGCAGATGCCTTGAAAACGATCAAAAAATCGTCCACGTAGTGAAAAATGCTTACCACGCTGCCGTTTTCCAAAGCTTTTTCTAGTGTTCTGTCAAAGCGGCCAATTAACAGATCACTAAGAATCGGCGCTACGCACGAGCCTATGCAGACCCCTTCTTTCTGGATGTAAAGCCCATCTTGGAAAGATATGAAGGTTGAGATGAGATAGAGCTCCAAAACTTCAAAAATGTTTTCACAGCTTACTCCGCAGGAATTCTGATATCTTACAGCTCCCATAGCATCAATCCTTTCGTTAACTGCTTCAATCAAGAAGTCGTGGGGTAGATAATAGTACAGGTCTCTTAGGTCGATCGAGAAGAGGCTTGCTGCTTCTGGCCCAGTTCTTGTACATACTTTGAAACCTGCTCGGGATTTTTTTATCAGGTATGGGTCGGTCAGAGGTAGCAAGGAGACGGACTCTTGAAGGAGCCGTCCCAAAACATGTTGTCAGCTACCTCATTCCGACACAATTGTTACCAAAGGCCAGCCGTCTTTGTGGGTCTTCACCTTGAAGAAAGCATTCAAGCTCGCATTCTTGGCCTTGATTATAGCCTGCCCAATTTTGGTTAAGCCGCATTTCTCACAAAGCTTTCTTGCCTTTTTCTTCACAGCTTTAGGCTTTACTTTTTCCACGCTTCGATAACATCCCTTGACGGCCTCCTGAGCTTTTTCCCAAAACGTACCAATAGGCAAAACTACAAAACCACCCTCCTTATCGGAAGTCAACAGTCGAAGGTCTTTCTTTTTGAGACTTGCTTCTACCTTAGAGAGATTTATCTGAGCCTTCTTCGCAGGGGCATTCTTTAGGATGTCGACGACTTCGCTGATACATCTTTCTGCAACTTCTGGGCGTGCTTTTGCCGCACCATGTCTCACTAAAGAAAGAAACTCGAACTTATCGAGGAGAGGTTCCACACAAAACTTTGGTCCCAGGTTCAGAGCTTTTGCTGCTTCTACAGGTACTTCCGTGGAACCAAATATATGAACTGTTTGGTGACCAGTGGAACGTGGGTGTTTTTTGGGAAGGTTTGGTAGAAACTTTACATCTAGAAAGAAGGGGTCTGCACGGGATCGTGCGTAGCCCCGATTCTTAGGGATCTGCTACTTGGCCGCTATGACTGAACATTGAAAAAAGCTTTGGAAAACAGCAGCGTGATAAGCAGCGTGATAAGCGGATCGTCGCGCGCTGTTTGCAGCAGAGGCTAGGCAAAAAGAGGAAGATGCCTTCTTCGCCGTTCCGTGGTGTGTGGGTTGTTCATTGTTCGGGCTACCGTTGCAGAGGGGTGAATGGAGGAAGTTAGAGCGCCAAAGGTTAAAGCGCAGGTGCGGTGAATTTTAGCGCCAGCTACAAAAAGCAGCCCAGCCAGCAAAATGGCTGTACGTGGAAATGTGAATAGCAAGCTGGAAAAGAGAAAGAAGGGCTTTATGAGGAGAGAACAATCATGAATGAGAAGTGCACCCTTCCTAGCTTCTGAAAAACACCTCTCCTATTGCTGACATGCTGACTTGGAATGCATCCCTTTTGGAATGCGCCACTTTTATGGACGCTCCTCTCCCGATCTTTTCACACTGCGCTCCTCTCTGGGGGGGTAAGAGACGAGTTGGTTCCTTCCCAGTGGCTTTGTCCTGTGTCTCGCTGCATGTTTCATTAGCTTGCAGTTCCTACATCCGTAGTATTCTTCACAATACAGTTTCCACCAACGTCCTAGCGGCCGCCACCTCTGGGCTAGGTTACGGCGGTGAAAGGCAATACGTTTTCCGTAATGCTTATCACCAACCTTTTTCTGCGTACGCGGCGGAAGGTTGCCGTTGCGACCAAAAATGACTCCCGTGACATCACGGCTTCTTAGAAGAACAAAATGAGGCTTTTGTTCACATGAAATTAACTGCTTTCGGTCTTGTTAACACCTGTATTCTTGTAACGATTATTTCTACTGATATTGAAGCATATTTCATTGCTTTTCATAATCTCGTCTAAGCTGATGCCAATGGAAACACCTTTACAGGGAACTACATCACGAGAGCGCCACCAACACATTGAGACGCTGTTCAAGCGTATAAAAGCGTAGTTCAACAGAGCTGGCCCTCGTTGCAGAAACTGCTTTATCTTAATAAAAGTGGTGAACACGACTTGAAAGTAGATTGACGCGACGCAGTTTTTTCGTTGCTGTCCATCGCGTTTGAGAGATGCCTTCAGAGCGGTGGATTGGGATAAGAGCAGGAGATAGAGTTTGATCGTGACATTGAGTAGCCTCCGATTTGTTGAGGACATACCTCAGGACCTAGGGAGGAATGGGCCATGGTTGAACGCCAGTATAAGCATTGAGCACAGAAGGTTCGGAGCAAAACTAGATGAGAATAAAGGTTATTATCAACTGGCCGGGAATCGCAAAATAGTTGCACGGACACAGGTCCGGACCACAGGCATGAAATCGCTAGGAGAATATGAATGAGGGAGCTGGAGAGCGCTGACAGGCACTCTAAGGTTATGTCCAGACCTGAAAACAAATCTTGCCACACATCGATCACAAAATTCGACAGTTACAAAAAAACTTCAAGTTAAGTTGTGGAAAACAAAGATATCCGTTTGAGTGTTTTAAATGACGCGGCAATCTGCACACCTTTACCAGACATATAGTATCGCTATGCTTACTTCCAGGTTCTGCACAATGACATGCCACTATTTAGAACATCCACGCTTTTCATTTCTTTTTTAGCACAGCTGCGTCAAACCTTCACTTCGAGAACGCTTTGTGGTTCATCACGCGTAATATTGGTGCACTGTTTTGAAGCAAGGCAGCAGTAATCGAGACGCGCTCCCTAGGCACCATTTTATCACGTTCAAACACGCACGGACCGTTTCCAGTAATGGCAGTGTTATTACGTGCAAGCCCGCGGGTGCGTTTTTTAACTGCGTAAACATTCGGGCTGATGTATTTGTATTTAAAACAGCGTTTTAAACACCAGTTTTTGAATCCCCACATGCATTCTTCCAGGTGAAGCACAAGTCATCAAATAGCATGGAATCAATTTTAACGCAGTACCTCTCCTTCGGCACAAGAAATCAGCTTCCAGGCAACCCTCTGCAATTTTCTGGGCGATAACTAGATTCACATAAAAATAAATCGGAAACCTTTTTTAGCAACCATGAGCCAGACCGTCACGTAGTACTATTTTAAATGATATATTTCAGGGTACTTAAAAATGAGCCCTTTCCAAACCTATTTTTGTTACGCAGCTATATAGTATAATGTCCGAAAATGCCAATATTTAGGCCATTTCCCTGACGCTGCTATCTTTATTGGCTGGAGCACGCTGTGAACATCGTAGGTTAATGGTGCAAAGCTGAAGCTGTTATTAGCGCAGATTGGTAGTTTTCTCGTGGTGGAGCGTTAAAAGCCAGTTCCTACCGTGGCTTTGCGGCGCCAGTAAATTCCGGAAGCATATATACCTTGGACATCATTTCATCAAATCACATATATATCATAGAATTCGGATATCGGACAGAACTTCATTTACTGAAATGATCGCAACTACACGAAATAAATCTATTTGCTACTTTTGTCACAAAACACAGAACGGTGGCAAAGAGCCTAAGCTATGTTAGATTATTCAAGCTTATGGCAGGCTAATATGCGAAATAAACTGAAAAACTAACATAATTTAGACTCGAGCTAGTTATAAAGGACTTAGAAGCTAGCTAGCTTCCACGCAGATTAAATCTCCCACGTGATCAGTGCATATAAGCGTTGCGTTATTTGGTTTAGAACCTCGGGCCCTCTATGGCATTGAAATCGAACTGCAGTTGTAATTGCGTTTTACCTGTGTTTCCCGTTTTCTGGTCCATGTTCCTTTTGTGGATGTACAGTCGGGGACAAAAGTCCGGAGACCACATGTTCCTCAAACGAAGCCAATAGCTCTGCTATTAGCCGGCGGCTGGAGACCACACTTGTGGAGGTGAATGTCAAAATTTTGTTCTTTCATCTCCACAAGTGTGGTCTTCAGCCGCTGGCTAATAATAGAACTGTCGGCTTCGTTTCAGGAACACGTGGTCTCCATACTTTTGCCGCCGACTGTATGTTCTGTACATATGTATTTCGAGGGCGGGGGAGGCAGGGAGGGGGGTATGCATGCGTTTTGCAATAATAAAATTGTCGTTGATATTTTTGTTCACTGTAATTCCTCATGACATCAAGCCGGCGTTTTCCTAGAAGTGCTGAGCCGCCAGCGTCGCTCAATTGTTCAAAAACAACATAAGCAGCACACCGTTGCACGGAGACAAAGTTTGAAGGAAAGAAATGTTGGAGTCGGAGGAAGAGTGATTAATTAATAGAGGATGTACGACCATCGCAGCGGCGAAGCGCTAGGACCGAAATGGTCCGCTTTCAGCACCGAAATGAGGAGAATGATAGAGACTGCGGTTTTCAGAAGAAAAGGGAAATACAAAATGAGTGCTAGAAGCTCTAGGAACCAGTTATGGGAGCCCTCCTGTTCGTTATTTTTTGTTGTGCTCATAAAAAAATTCTTTTGAGCTATTTTCGTAACACATGTCATTTTCACATTTGGCTACATTTCGGCTACTTTCTCTCTCTATTTGGCGTTTAGTGCTCGGACCGATTTGACAGCTCTGCTTGAGGTGCATCCACATGCTTAGCCGCGTGCACCTCGGGCTGAAAATTCTGTCGGGACTATGCCACCGCCTGTGTCGCAAAACAAACGCGCACTCCGTATTCTTGCCCTGTGGATGTTGCGCAGCGTAAGTGCAACCTTCTCTTTCGGAGCAACCTCGGTGCCAGTATTTGGGTTTGAAGGGGGCATGCAAGCAAGTGATTTTTTTTTACTTTTTCAGGTACACACACAGCACATGCACACTGACCCTTAACCCCCCCCCCCCCCCCCCCCGAAAAAAAAAGAAAAACAGGACCGGAGCTGCTTGAGTCTCTTCGAAACACGTAAGCGTGGCTTAGCCAGCCACGTGGTTTGAGTAAAGCTGCGTTTACCTGAAAAATACAATTCAGCCGAAACATGTGAAGAAAACAAGTCGTGCCTCTTTAATACGACCCCCGTTGAAATGGACGACTCGAATTAGGGACAATATAAAAAAAGCTAGCCATCGCGGCAACAAAAATGTCATGACATCTGACGCGAAGGCAGCCACGGACCTGTGCTCAGTTGCTGGCGGAATTTCCTAAATCACACACACTTTGGCGCCGTTCCTTTCTGCCCCTGTGCAAAGACTCCGGGGAGGGAGCGCCGACGAGCCGACGCGGCCTTGAAAACAACCCGGCAAGCCCGCCCGAACAGCGTTTCCTTCTCCTCTCTTTTTCTTTTGCTGCGTGGGCGCGGACAGCTGCGGGCACTGCTTAAAAAAAGAGAAGAAAATAAATTTTTTTTCGTAAGGTGACCAAAGAAGCTGGGTTTTGGCGGCATTGGAAGCCGAAGCCGATGGCAATCTTTGCCGGCGGCATGACCAGCGTGACTGCGGTACGTTAGGATGTTGGGCACAATTTTCCTTCATGTCAGGCACAAATCGGCGTTTGCACGGACGTTTGCCTGTTGCCTGTAGCTGCTTCGAGTCCTATCGTGTCTTTTTCCACTGTTCCCTCTGTGGCGAACGTGTTCAGTTCAGGATGCTTGCTACGAAAACGGATTTGGGTTGCAACGACTTGGCGTGTGCGGCTTCGTGAGGCCACAAGCGAGGGCGGATCGAGCACGCGAGAAGAGTGGAGAGTTGCTTCCACCTTGACTTTGCGTCGATACATATAAGCCATCAAGCAGTGCATGGACAAGCGTAGAAATTTTGGCTTGTTGACGTGAGTTCGTCTTGAAAACAGCGCTTAAGATGGACAACACGAGCGCCTCCGTCTTTCTCGTCCCGTTCAGCAAGGCGGAAATTTGGGCGAGCTGGTAAGTATTCATCATTTTTGCTCACAGCGCAAAAATATGGGAAAAGAGGCTAAAGACAAACACAAACAAGCGCTGACTATCAACTTTTTTTTTATTGAGCGAAATGTGTATAAAGCCGCCGCGGTGGTTGAGTGGTTATGGAGCTCGGCTGCTGGCCCGAAAGACGCGTGTTCGATCCCGGCCGCGGAGGTCGAATTTCGATGGAGGCGAAATTCTAGAGGCCCGTGTACTGTGCGATGTCAGTGCACGTTAAAAAACACCAGTGGTCGAAATTTCCGGAGTCCTTCACTACGGCGTCTCTCATAGCCTGAGTTGCCATGGGACGTTCAACCCCCATAAACCAAACCATGAAATGCGCATATATACAGACAATGAAAGACTTCTCAAGACAACAAAAGTTATCTGGAAGGCACGTGGGAGGTCAGATAACTCAATTCTATCCATAACTCATAACTCTCTCTCTCTCTCTCTCTCTCTCTCTCTCTATATATATATATATATATATATATATATATATATATATATATATATATATATATATATACGTATATATATATATATATATATATATATATATATATATATATATATATATATATATATATACGACTTTTGTTCTTCAATAAAAAACCAATGTATAGTCAGTGCTTGTTTTTGTCATTAGTCTCGTGCCCCGTTCTCGTTGCGCTGCGAGGAAAAATCATGAATATTTCTCGTCCCGTCTTTCCCGCAGTTATCAAGACGAAGCTGGGTGATTCCACGCCAGATCAAACTGCCTAAATATTTCATATTTTAAGTTTTCTTGATTCAGTAGGCCAATAGTGATTTTCGTTTTGTGAAAGTGCTAATATTTCAGAAGAAAAAATTATAAACGACGCCGTGGCAGAGGCAGCGTTTTCAAGCACAGCTCATTTTCGCAAATTTGCCATGACGTAAGAATCTAAATGTGAAAGCCATGATGGGTATATTTCTCGTGCTAAATGTACAGGTGAGAAGGAATATGTCAGGCTTATTTCCGCAGTTCTGAGGAAGCTATTTGCTGGAAAAAATGTTGAAAACGAGACGTTTCAAAACGAGACTATAGCCAAGAATTTTTTTCTCCTCAAATATTAAGCACATTTCCATGAAATTTGTACAATAGATAAGCATTGAGGTGCTAAAAGGGTGTACTGACTTTCATTGTTGTATAATATAGGTAAGTGCAAGAAATACTGCCCTAAATTTGGTATTTCTGAACATAGTAGTGGTTTTCAAAAATGTTTTCAACAAAAAACCGCATCTCCAATTTTTCTTAAAACTTTGGAAACAAGTCTCGAGAAGGAGGGGAAAAAATGTATGAAAGAACATGTATTATTTTGTTTCCAACAATGTTATCCAAGCTCAAACTTGTATTTTTTTTACGTCAGCAGGAGCTCCTAAATAAGGAGACGGAAGCTGCGAACACGCCCTCCGCTGCTCTAAATTTTCTCCAGATCCCAACACTGAGAGCTTTTCCATCAAGAGAGGGGATACCTAATACTATTTGAGGATAGACACCGATCTGTGACATAAGCAGGATTCGGCAGTACCGTTATGACTGGGTGCAGGTAACAACTTGGAGTGCAGCCCATAGGAACGCATCTGAAGAAAAGTGTTGTATGTAATTCTATTGCTGCAGAGTGCACCTATGAAGATCCTCGCTTTGTCGTCTGACTGCAGGCATACTGTGGCTAATTTTCTTTTCTAATTCTCGTTTGATTTAAAAATACATTTTGGTTCCTTTTTTAGCCGCTGTTAATTTATTTGGATTGGTTATGCTTGCATATCCTAGATTGGTGATAGCTATGCTGCAGTAGGCATTCCTCTAACTTATGTACAATTTTCTTTAAGCTTTTGCTTACCACAGAGCCTCCAAAATGCCTATGGTAAAAGCTATGGTACAGAATGTGGATTTGTAAAGGACCTCTGGCCAGCACATATTGGGATTTAAAAAAAAAACTGAGTTTGAACTGATGCTGTTTACTTCCACGTTGATTTCTACTATATAGTTGGCTCTCTTTAATGAAAGACAACCTTATAGGTCCACTGTGTAGTCAGAAAATTACACTGAGAACTTTCATTTACCTGCACTCAGCGGTAGCAGTGCTACTGAATTCTGTTTTTTTTTTCAGATCGGTGTCAATCCACAAAAAGTATTAGGTACGCTCTCCCTTGATAAAAAAGGTCTCAGTCTTGGGATATGGGGAAAATTTAGAGCAGCGAAGAGCGTTTGCTGCTTCCGCCCCATCATTTAGGCGCTCTGGGTGATGCTCAAAAAGCTACAGATTTGAGCTTGGATAACATGGTTGGAAACAAATAATGCAACACGTTCTTTCGTACACTTTTTTTTTCCTCCTTCTAGAGGCTTGTTTCATGAGTTTTACGAAAAATTAGAGATGGGGTGTCTTTTCCTTTGATTTTTGAAAAACGCTACTGTATTCGAAAATGCCAGAATTACGACAATACTACTTGCACTTCCAAATTTTATGTAACAATGAAAGCCCGTGTACTTTTTAGCACCTCAATGTTTATTAATTGTGCAAATATGAAGGATACGTTTTGTATATTTGTGGAGAAAAATGGAAATAACGTTGCTTCAGACGTGTCGTTTTCGAAATTTTGTCCAGCAAGTGACAACTTCCTCAATAAGGTGGAAATGAGCCCACATATTCCTTCTCACCTGTACGTTTAGCACGAATAATATACACATCATGCTTTCATATCTAGATACTTATGTCATGGCAAATTAGCGAAATTGAGCTGTGCTTGAAAAAGCTGCCTCTGCCTTGATATCATTTATAATTTTTTTTCTCATCAAATATTACAATTTCACGAAACAAAAATCACAGTTGGCCTACTGAATAATGTGCGCATAATAAGTAAAACAATTGAGAAAAATAAAAACGAAATATTTAGACAGTTCGATCTCATGAAATCGCCCAGCTGTCAGAAGCGATAAGATATGCGCCTAAAGTTATAAATATATGACACTTACAGCGCAGTGATTAAGCATCGACCGTACTCGCTGCCATAACCAGGAACCGAGAAAGCGTGAGTACTGCCTCTAATGTTTATTTGGCATTATGTACGCTTGCAATCAGCCAGGTTTTTTGTGAAGTACTGTGAAGGTAAAAGTTTTTTCATTGTTTTTTACAGTTAGTTTTACTAGCGGAAACATTTTTCCTTTTTTTAACCTTATGGTTTAAGCTTCATGGGGCTTGACGTTCCAAAGTGACTCAGGCTATGAGGGACGGCGTAGCGAAGGGCTCCGGGAAATTTGACCACCTGGGGTTCTTTAACGTGCACTGACATAACACAACACTCAGTACAGATATATTTTTAGAAGTCTATAAAGCTAAATTCTGAACATTCTGCATATTAAAAGTTATGCCTGATGATGCAGACAGTCTGTCTTTTCAAATGCGAGGCATCAGGTTAATTTATCACCTTTTCTGCTAAAGCAATGCTAGCATCACTCTTCCCACCACGGCAATTATTTGTTGTGTGTGATGCCTCAGCATGTAGTAAAAACATTAATTGGAGTAAAAGCATCTAAGTAAGCATCGATGGTTTTGCGTAATTGTCGAAGCACACGTCTGATTGTACCATATGTTTTCACGTGCAATTCAATTTAAATGCAGTGCTCTACACATGGTACGCCCAAGAAATCAAGGAAACGAGGAAATGCCTGAAGCCTGGTTTATTAAATGTGCACTAAGCAGTGTTTAACACTGGCAAAATTTAAGCTGTGCACTTTCACGACATTCGGTGCTAGCGTGGCTTACGCTTTTCATAAAACAAATGCAAATGTGCTGTGGCATAAAATGCTGCAACCCCAGCTACAACTTGCTCGCAGTGTTCTCGGCATCCAGGCTCTATCTCCTAGTCTCTTTTAATGTGGCCCAGGATATTGCCTATCCGTGCTCTGTGATGCCTAGTGGGCTGAGCCGCCGTGCTGCGGTATGAAAGCAGCAGTGCCTCTGGTGGCTTTCCAGAGCGTAACGGGCTGCCGGAAAGGCAGACGCACCCTACCGGTCGAGCCATTGTAATATATATTCTAGTTCACTGTAATGATGTCATTGTAGCAGTTAGAATGCTGCCTGTGAAATAAAATGCTGTGGATTCTTAGACAGTACTTCTGTGCACTAAATTTATATGAGCAGGCCTGTTTACATTAGGTTGCGTTACTTATTTATGGTGATAAAAAGATGGTATGCATTTTCAAGAGGATCACCTACATCATAATGTTCGTATTTAATGCTGGTTGCCTGCAGCTGGTTTTGCTGCTTGCCCTACAAGCAGTGCCACTGCCACCACTGGCCCTGGCCCTTTTTGCGTTTGGAAAAGCTGGGGAAGCTGCGATTTCTTCAGTGAGTGCATCATTTTCGAAATTTCTTAGATTTCTGAAGTTATAAGATGTCATTAACACATTCAACACTGCTTTTGAAATGAGCAATGTTTCGATGTTTGCATGTGAAGACTTGTGCTTGCCGAGTTATTGTAGAAGATGCCTTTGTGAAATGCTCATTGGACTACACAACCCAGCAGTCCTGCTTCCCTTTGGTCAGAGTGACTTAAAAGCTATTGTTACTGTTGTCGCTATGTCAGCAGAGTAAGCATTAGAGCATGGTCTTCCATTACCAGCTTGTTACAGCTGATGGAAACTTCGCAGTAGCAGAACCAGTTACTTATTCCCTGTAAATTTTTTTTGGTACTGTAACATACAAAATAACATGTTTCATTATTTTTTTCAACAATGTTATCCAAGCTGAAACTTGTAGTTTATTTTAGCATCAGAAGGAGCACCTAAATAATGGGATGGAAGATGGAAACGCGCCCTCCGCTGCTCTAAAGTTTCTCCAGATCCAAACACTGAGACCTTTTCCATCAAGAGAGAGCATACCTCATACTATTTGAGGATAGACACTGATCTGTGACGTAAGCAGGATTCGGTAGTGCCGTTACGACTGGGTGCAGGTAACAACCTGGAGTGCGGCCCATAGGGATGCATCTAAAGAAAAGTTTTGTGTGTAGTTCTATTACTGCACAGGGCACATGTGAAGCTGTGTGTGCCCTCAGGCCCTCGCTTTTTCGTTTGACTGCAGGCATACTGTGGCTAATTTTCTTTTCTAATTCGCGTTAGGTTTAAAAAATACATTTTGGTTTCTTTTTATCCACTGTTAATTTATTTTGATTGGTTATGCTGGTATATTCTTGATTGGTGATAGCTATGCTGCAGCAGGCATTCCTTCAACTTATGTACAATTTTCGTTAAGCTTTTGCTTATCACAGAGACTCCAAAATGTCTATAGTAAAAGCCTATGGTATAGAATGTGTATTTTTAAATCACCTCTGGCAAGCACATAGAGGGATTGTCTTTTTAAAACAAACATTGACTTTGAAATGATGCTGTATACTTCCACGTTCATTTCTACTATGTAGTTGACTTTTTTAATGAAAGACAACCTTATACATACACTGTGCAGTCAGAAAATTGCATTGAGAACTTTTGTTTACCTGCACTCAGCGATAGCGGTGCTACTGAATTCTGTTTGTTACAGATCGTTGTCGGTCCACAAAAAGTATTAGGTACGCTCTCTCCTGATGGAAAAGGTCTCAGTCTTGGCATATGGGGACAATTTAGAGCTGCGAAGAGCGTTTGCTGCTTCCGCACCCTCATTTAGGCGCTCTGGGTGATGCTCAAAAAACAACAATTTTGAGCTTGGATAACTTTTTTGGAAAACAATTATGCAACTTGCTCCTTCGTACACTTTTTTTCCCTCCTTCTAGAGGTTTGTTTCATGAGTTTTAAGAAAAATTAGAGGTAGGTTTTTTTATTATTTGATTTTTTAAAAACACTACTGTATCCAAAATGCCAGATTTAGGGCAGTACTTCTTGCACTTCCCAATAATATGTAACAATGAAAGCCAGTATATTTTTTAGCCCCTCAATGGCTATTAATTGCGCAAATTTGAAGGATATGTGTTATATATTTGTGGAGAAAAAAATATAGCGTTGTTTCAGACCTGTGTAGTTTTCAATATATTTTCCAGTAAGCGACAACTTCCTCAATATGGTGGAAATAAGCCCACATATTCCTTCTCACCTGTACATTTAGCACGAATGATATATACATCAGGCTTTCATATCTACAGACTTACGCCATGGCAAATTAGCGAAATTGAGCTGTGCTTGAAAATGCTGCCTCTGCCTTGATATCGTTTATTATTTTTTTGTGCTCACATATTAGCATTTTCACAAAACAAAATGCACACTTGGCCTACTGTATAATGTGCACATAAGTTAATCGAGAAAATTAAAAACGAATATTTCGGCAGTTTGATGTTTCATGGAATCACCCAGCTGTCAGAAGTGATAAGATATGCGTCTAAAGTTATGAATATATGACCCTTACAGTGCAGTGATTAAGTATCGACAGTACTCGCTGCTATAACCTGGAACCGAGAAAGCGCGAGTACTGCCTCTCATGTTAATTTGGCATCATGTACGCTTGCAATCAGCCAGGTTTTTTTGTGAAGTACTGTGAAGTTAAAAGTTTGTTCTTTGTTTTGTACGGTTAGTTTTACTAGCGGAAACATTTTTCTTTTATTTATGGTTTATGGTTTATGCTTCATGGGGCTTGATGTTCTAAAGCAACTCAGGCTATGAGGGATGCCGTAGTGAAGGGCTCGGGAAATTTTGACCACCTGGTGTTCTTTAACGTGCATTGACATCACACAGTACACAGATGCCCCACTCAGCATTGAGTGCAGATATATTTTTAGAAGTCTATAAAACTAATTTATGAATATTCTGCATATTAAAATTTATGCCTGATGATGCAGGCACTCTGCATTTCTAAATGTGGGGCATCAGGTCACTTCAGCACCTTTCCTGCTACAGCAGTACTAGCATCACTCTTCCCCCACGGCAATTATATGTTGTGATCGATGCCTCAGCATGTAGTAAAAACGTTCATTAGAGTAAAAGCATCAAGTAATCGTCGAGGGTAGATCCAGCTGCTTTAGCGTAATTGTCGAATCAGATGTCTGATTGTACCATATGTTTTCACATGCAGTTAATTTAAATGCAGTGCTCTACACATGGTACGCCCAAGAAATCAAGGAAGTAAGAAAATGCCTGAAGTCTGGTTTATTAAAAAATGCACTAAGCCGTGTTTAACACTGGCAAAATTTAAGCTGAGAACTTTCACGACTTTCGGTGCAAGCGTGGCTTACGCTTTTCGTAAAAAATGCAAGTGTGCTGTGGCATCAAATTCTACAACCCCAGCTCAACTTCTGCAACTTGCTCGCAATGTTCTTGGCATCCAGGCTCTATCTTCTACTCTCTTTTAATGTGGCCCAGGATATTGCCTATCCGTGCGCTGTGATGCCTAGTGGGCTGAGTCGCCGTGCTGCAGTATGCAAGCAGCAGCGCTTCTGGTGGCTTTCCAGAGCGTAACGGGCTGCTGGAAAAGCAGACGCGCCCTCCGGGTCGAGCCACTGTAATAAATTCTAGTTCACTATAATGATGTCTTTGTAGCAGGTAGAATGCTGCCTGTGAAATAAAATGCTGTGGCTTCCTAGACAGTACTTCTGTGCAGTAAATTTGATGAGCAGGCCTGTTTACATTAGGTTGTGTTACATATTTATGGCGATAAACAGATGGTATGCATTTTTAAGAGTATGACCGACATCATCATGTTCTTATTTATTGCAGGTTGCCAGCAGCTTGTTTTTACTGCTTGCCCTACATGCAGTGCCACTGCCACTACTAACCCTGGCCCTTTTTGCACTTGGAAATGCTGGGGAAGCTGGGATTTCTTCAGTGAGTGCATCATTTGGAACTTTCTTACAGATTTCTGAACATATAACTTTTCATTAACACATTCAACACTTTGCTTTTTAAATGAGCAATGTTTGGATTTTTGTATGCAAAGACTTGTGCTTGCCGATTTATTGTAGAAGATGCCTTTGTGAAATGCTCATTGGACTACACAACCCAGCAGCCCTGCTTCCCTTTGGTAAGAGTGACTGAAAACTATTGTTACTGTTGTCGCTATGTAAGCAGAATAAGCATTAGAGCATGGTCTTGCGTTACCAGCTTGTAGCAGCTGATGGAAAGTTTGCAGTAGCAGTACTAGTTATTTATTCCCTGTAATTTTTTTCGCTACTGTAATGTACTCCCATAATACTGTGGTCTGATGAAGGATATGAACTGATAGCAGTGTAAACTAATATTCTGCACATACATAGACACTAAAAACTGTTTATGTTCTGTCATTCACAGTTTATGAATATTGAATTCTGCTGCTTTTATGCCTTTGTGATTTTAAAAATGTTCACTTAAGCATTATAGAGATGATCACAATGAATTGAGTCCCTCATAGCCTGAGCAGTTTGGGACGTTTAACCCCCATAAACCTTACAATGGATTGAAGTTTACCGGAATCAAGTTTATGTAATTCTAAGGACAACGAGACCAACCTCATGAAAAGTGATGCTTTTGTAAGCTACCGATGACTAAACAACAAAATACAAATGTTCCCATGGCCCGCCGGTTTGCAACTGCGCGCGCCTAAAGTTATTTTTTGACGGGCATAGCAGAGGCTTTGCAACACCACCATTCACTTGAGAAGGGTGGCAACCATTCTTTTGGTGTGTATGTCAGGAGTTTTAATCGAGCATGTGGATCACGAGTTTGAATCAAGCATTAGGAAATATTGAAATTCATTACCTCAGTCCTAAATTGGTTCTGGCTGCCGTACGAACGTTAATGTGCCGAGGAAGAGCTAGAGAGCGTACCAAGAACACAAATTAGATTTTAATTAGCCAGACTGGGTAGAAGTGATATTTATGAATCCGCCTCTCCACTCCAAATGTCCCGCATATTGTGCTCGACCATCTCCATTTTGTTAAAGAAAATTCATTAAAACTGGTCCCAGTGTGCGTTATCTAAGCTAAAATACATTTGCCGGAAAAAAGATTTGTAAGGTGATCTCAGTTTGAACATTTTGGAAAGCTATGAAACCAGGCAGTGCTCAATAATGATCAAAAATACAAATTTTTAGAAAACACTGCACAAATTTTTTATTGACACATCACATATTCTGGCTTTCGATATTATTCAGATCATAGATTTTTGGACGGTATAAGTTGTTTTAAGTCTAAATAAAATTTAAAAGTTTTTATAAAAAGTTTATATTTTGATATTTAAAAAAATATCAACTTCTCAGAATGGCCTTCTAGTCTACCTAGATTTCTATCACCAATAAAAAATGTTACAGCTGGTGAAACAATGCGTCAAAGTGAATTAAAATACTGAAGTTGCAGGAAATTGTTTCGGAAGATAAGTTAACACTTTTTTATTTCACCCTGAGGTGGTCCAAGTCAAAATACAGACGATGGTGGGTTTAGTAGAACAATTTATTGGCTTTGATTTCTGAAGTTTTAATTGAGGTGGTTTTTGTTCAAAGCGAGAAAGAGGTTTTTAAAACTCGAGCTTTCGTGCTTTAAGTGGCGTCATCTCTTAATGCTTCATCAAGTAACGCAGCACCTGTCATGTCACATTTATGGCCACATAACCACTTCAGTTTACCCTCACTCACTGCATTACATGTTCAGGGCTGGAGCGAAGACCTGTATTGCTTATCATTCGACGGGTGGTATGCAATAATCGAGTTCGTTTTCGCTTTTGAAGTTCAAACGAACCCGCTATGGCATAAGGCAGCCAAGAGCAGCACTGGCTTTCAGTCTGCTGTCTCGCTTGAGCCACAAGGAAGGAACGACCACCCGGCACAGCTGTCGTATCACCAGTTCTTTCAATGTCAAAATAAGATCACGGAAAGCATGTGCCTCGGAGCGCACATGACTGTACGAAGTCCTCACCACGGCTTCTGGTAACGCGAGACACGCTGGCGCTGGCGCAGCCCGATCAAGTGGGGCTGCCTTGCTCTCAAAAGATCAAATATACTGCGACCGCGGCACCAGCACGCAGCCTCCTCCTCCTTGAATCCTCTGTACTCTTTTTCTTGCATAGCAGGCAACGCTGCTAAAGTAGCACGCCTTTTTGCAAAGGTCAAGTCCGTGCCCAAAATTTAGTTCACCATAGAAGCACAGTGACCACATGCGTATTTCGTGCTGCAAATCTCAATTACCGTGAGTGACAGCCTCCTGCCCTTCGTTTTATCTCTTGCCACATTTTTGTCCTGCGGCTCATCGAGGCTTCGAGAAGTAAAAATGATATGTGGTGATACGATATGCATCCCATAGGGTGAATCGCATATACACCATCCGCGCCTAAAAAGTAGTCCTCACTCAGTGAAAATTATAGCCAGAGGACCTGAACAGTAAGTGCCTCACAGCTTTGAGCGTCGTTTTCAGTGATACCAGTTGATTTTATACCGCTTTTTTTTCGTTCAAACACCGAGCTATTCTTTAAGAAGAAGAGATGATATGTGGTGGAGTAAAATGGTTTTGCGGACACATTACATCCACAGTGTTGCCTGTTATGTATGAAACGGAGTATATGCGTCTGTCATGGCTTTCACAAAAGTGACTTAGTATGGCATCAACACACTGAATAACAATGTCGCTGGTGCACAAGCCACGCTGGCAGCACAAAGAAAATCTTTTTTTACGGTCATCTGTTCGTCTAAACAATGTTTTGATGCATGTCTACAGTAGAAACTTCACTTAGAATTGAGAGTTGTGCTGTGCTCTGTGATGATGAGGTGCAAAGAGACGACGCAGCTCGCGCCGGATGAGCGTAACTTCAAAAATTTTATTCTCACTTTAAACAGAAATCACCTTGATTAAAACTTGAGAAATGAAACGCAAATAACTGTTATATTAATCCTGCCATCGCTGGTATTTTTACTTGGACCACCTAAGAGTGAAATGAACGAGTTTTCAAGGTCCCAAACGCACTGTTCTGCAACTTCAGCATTTTATTTCACTTCGACTCATTCAGCTGCATGAGCTGTAACATTTTTTATGGGTAATAGACAT